>NC_135867.1:25745641-25800641 GCF_031162955.1 Sander vitreus
TGCTGCAGGTGAGCAATGGAGACTTGGCCGAGGCTGTGGCGTTTCTGACGGAGAAGAACGCCAAGGTTCCTCAGCAAGATGAGACGACCTACTACCAGACGTCCCAGGTGGCCAGCGACAAATACATCAGCGTGGGAAGCCAGGCAGACACAAGTGAGCAGCTTACTTCAACTTTTGGCGAGGAGGTTTAAGAGAACTCACAGGGATGATTAAAAGAAAAAAAACTGTTCAGCTCAGTTTACAGTTTCATTACGTGTGTATAAGATTTCTGTCTTTAAATTCTAATTAACAATAAACCATGTTTTATCTTTGTCAATATGGATTATTGTATATACTGTGATAGCACAAATCACCATACATAATAAACAGTAGTTTCCTATAGGGCTGAACGATTTGGGGGGGAAAAAATTGAATTGCGATTTTTTTTTCCGCCAGATATTGCGATTACGATTCAATGTGTGATTTTGTTTCTTAAAGGTTTAGCTAAAGTTCAATATTCCCTGTGTAACAGATCAAACATGTCATGGAACATTCTAACATGAGACACCACCACAACTGCTCTATATTCTTATGCAAGGATGGAGAACATGGATATGAATTGCCAGCAATAAGTGTTTTTCTTTTAATAAGCAAGGAACAGTCAAACACAGAACATGTATCACAAAAGCTAAAGTTCTAAGAATAAAAAACGATTCCAATGAAAACATATCAGTACTTTCCTGTAAACTGAAATGTCTGCTCTGCCTCAGTTCAACAGCAGCATCTACATATGGCACCTTCTACCATCATGTTACATAAAGTCATACAAAGAAATGAAACATCCACTGAAGATAGGACATTTCTGTAAACAATCTGTGATATGTTACATTATTCCAGCTATTATTATCTTATGGAAAAACAGTAAATATAATAATGAAAAGAGGAATAAAACATGTTGAACCAAATGTTACACCAAACATTCAGCTAAATATTCACATTGGATTAAACGCGGTCTTCACGATTAGCTAATCGCATTCTTTCAAATCTCGATTTCAACGATTCAGCCCTAGTTTCTTAAAGACAATGTGAAACACGAGAGGGTTTTCAATACTTCCCTAAGCTGTCTGAGTATAAACCAAGGTAAAATGGGTGTTCATGCATGCATGTTTTCTTTAATGCAGATGTGATTGACCTGACCGGGGATGATAAAGATGACCTGCAGAGGGCTATCGCCCTCAGCCTGGAGGAGTCCAACCGGGCGTTCAGAGAGACAGGCATCACTGATGAGGAGCAGGCCATTAGCCGGTGGGCTCAGCAGCACTACTCACTAATAAGAAATGTGCCTAGAAATTTTGGACTCAACATCTGACCACATAGGAAGGACCCAAACATAAAGCAAGCACCAATCTTTGAAAGAAAAATAAAACCACAAGACCCCTATTGTAAGCGGGGATGTCCCTAGCCGATTCTAAGCATCGGTATCAGGGCCATATTTTAACGCATCGTATTGGGTAGAAATACAGCTGATCAAAATCCGATCCTTTCCTTCCTGAACTCTACTGTGTTTTGTCCACCTCGACCTGCTAGTGTTGCAGCGCTGCTCTCCTTAGTGACAGCCAGGCTCAACTCTGCGAGCTATTCGCTCCACACGCGAGTGAATGTGAAAAATGATTTGTTTGCACCAGTGATTGACTGTGCTCCATCACCTGTTAAAATGACAAACGTCGCCGGTGGCAGATCATATCAGCTGTCGCTAATTAACATTAATTCTGTGAGTAACTTGATGGCAGGCCAACATTTGGCTGCTCTCTGGTGCCCGTATCTGTACTCTGCCAGATCTGTACTCGAGGTAAGGGAAGCATCACTCTGTAACACCATGTACAACCGCGAGTGGACAGAGTCCCAACAACTCCAACAGAGTCTAATCTGTTACTAATGTAATACATCAGATGATTGTTGCATAGTAACGGCAAATCATCTCTGTCTTAGAGATAAGTAAAAGAAATACAGTTTTGAAATTTGGGTGTTGGATATTTTGAACAGTTCCAGACTAGGTTTGAGGTTTAATGTGGAATAATGGAATGGAATTAGTATTTAAAGTCACCACTTAAACATCGTATTTTTCCTTTCATTCACCGTCCAAGGCATTGCTAATGGTCACCTACCTTGTCATTCATGTAATTCGTTTATGTCCTCATAAACGGAAAATAAAAGCCTTATGAGTATTACATTTTAAATCACAACCCTTAATATAAAGTACAATATGACCTGACTGAAGTGCAATGCTAAGGAGCCACAATCAGACAGTTCAATTAAACCCCATCCGGACTAGGGAGCATCGTGACAGAGCTTTGACTTTTTTTAACAGAAGATGAAGAATGAGAGGGAAGAAGTTTGAAAATAGCACTTTTTAGGAGATAGTGCGGGATAAACTGCAACAGGGGAGCCAGTAAGTGACGGCACCTCCTGAAACCACCTTTTAAAAAAATCATAAGAAATGGAATTGTACATAAAGCAGGTAATTCCGCTACCACTAGTGGGTTGAGCTGGACCTTTCAAATGTACTGGTGGAAAGGTCTGACAATGCTGAGATCATTTGGTAGAAAAAAAAAAAGTCCATTGCCTTTAATTGAAATTGTTTGTGTTTTGGCTTCCTCTCTTTCTTACTCTTCCCCCCCCTTGTCTAATAGAGTTTTGGAGGCCAGCATAGCAGAGAACAAGGCAAGTCTGAAGCGGACCCACACAGAAGTATGGAGCGATTCACCCAACCCGTATGACAGGAAGAGGATAGACACCTGCCCTGTGGGGCTGAAAAATGTTGGCAATACCTGCTGGTTCAGTGCTGTCATACAGGTGGGCACACACACATACTCACTGATGGTCCAAGACCAGGTTGTTTGAGATTGTTTTTGCCATTTCTTCTAGTACTTCGCTTACACCTAGCTTCTTTGTCAATAGGAAACTTATCAGTGTTTCTCACAGATTAGAAGGCAATTTGTGGCGGGGGGGTCGGTCGGTTGGTCGCCCGCCCGCCCTGTGCCAGACCGGGGGTATTTTCATACAATCAAGTATCAAAAACTGAGGAGGACAGGCTGTTGGATCTCCTACTCTTTCTTCTATGCCTAACGAATCTATCTCTTTCTGCTTGAGCAGCACTGGTTGAAGCCTGAAAATATTGTAAACAAATTATTAACATAACTAATTCTACTGGTCGGACTGTTCAACTCTGTTCAGGACTGACAATGCCGGTTCAGGCTAGTCCTCATCCTCAACACGTGCCTTTTTCAGTGTAAGAGTAAAAAAAATGACAACATTATTTATAATAAGTTTATTTGATTCACCGCTGCTACATATAGTGTTTTGACCTCGACAACCCAACTGCATTTTACCGCAAACTTGCGACTAGTTAACTTTCTAAAGCAGGCGCAATCGCTTGTTTGCTAAGAGTCGGGTCGGGACTGCAACATTAACACACTGACATTATATTCAGAATATAAAATATTTTTATAGGACTTTTTAATGTGCGATTGTGTAAAGGTGTTCACGAGATACCAGCCTTTCGTGAACTTGTGAATTTCGCCAGCCGTCTTCTCCTGTTTCAGACAGACGCTGTGTGCACGGGGTGGGGTGGGGGGGTGGTGGCTGTGTGTGGGTATGTGAGCGAGACGCAAGTGACAGAGAGACGGAGGAGAGCAGGGAAAGGAAATGCAGCTGAACGAATAAGCTGCGTGTTTTAAATAGCGTTAAAAATGTTGCAGCATTAGCAGATGTTGATAGTGCAGCGCCACGAATTAGTCTGTGTGGGAAACGCTGCTTATAAAGGCACTTTGAATTTCTTGGTGTGTTCCTATTTGGTTGCATGTAATTGTAAAGATGCAGGAATCAATGCTTTAATCTGCTGCAGTTTTCCTAAGTAGTAATGGATAAGAGAGTAATCTAAATGTTTATATGCTGGAAAAAATGCTGGAACATTTTAGCCCAGCTGTCACAAAGACTTAATTTCTTGTATGCTGGTGATGTCAGTGGTAGACTGTGACCTGATCTGAAATATGCCAGATGAACACTGGATACACCATCACATGGTGCCTGGCCCCTGTGTGTAATGAGAAGAAGGCACTGCTTGTGCCTGACCCCGCTGCACTTAGTGCAAGCACAGAAGTAAACAACTTTTTCTTTTCATAACAAGATATCGAAATCTCGACAACTGTTATGTTCACTTTCACGTTCAAAACAGAAATTAAACACCATGACCTGAATTTAAAGCAGTGAGCGTAAGTGGCTCTTGTAACGGCTGTCACTGCTGTGAAAGGTTGAACATGCGATTTCCCCCAATGTGTGCAGTTTTTGTTACATGTAACATAATCGCACCAAACTGAGTTTAATATTCTGGCAATAAAATGTAATTTTGCTTTACGTTATGTTAAACATTACATAGTGCGTTTCCTTACTTTCCTCCATCACCTCAGGTTGTTTCTCAGGACTTGTATCACATGATGCAACAAACGCTGTCAACATATCATTCCACGTAATGCGTAAAGGGGTCAGGTTTACGCCCTATTTATGTATAATCTATCTTTTATTTCTGTTTCATGCACTGCAGCTGTGCAGAAGCATGTGACAGATTGACTTGCATTGGTTGGAAATGTGGAGACAAAGGGAGAAGCAGTATCTTGCACATATAGCATGCACGTAAAGTAGCATGAATAATTATACAAAGTTGAAACCTTATAGCGGTTGCTGCAGCATCCTAGCTTTACAGAGTGGAATACCACACATTTGTAAGAGGTTTAAGGCATTATACTGTATGCATGTTGATGAGGCCTCTCTACATTAAGAAAACACTAGGTTGTTCACTGCAGTTAACCGTGATTGTCCTGTAGCATGAAACAATGTATGTCTTTATCATTGGATGTTACTAACCTAGTCATTATCCCTCTTCAACCTCAAGTCTCTGTTCAACCTGTTGGAGTTCCAGAGGCTGGTGCTCAACTACTCACCGCCAGCCCGAGTCCACGACCTGCCTCGCAACCAAAAGGTTAGACCCCTATATTTCTTCCCAGGACCTCAACAGAAGTAAATGAAGCAGAAAAAACAAAGTGAGAGTGTGGTGATTTTTAGTTTAGTGTGTGTGCGACCTCACATCGGTTGTGTGTATATCCATCTATAGCCTCTCACAGCTAGCAGTGCTTTAGCTCGGAGGGTTTGGAGCTGTGAGCCACCATTCAGCAGCTGTGTGAGCGTGCCCTAAGTTCACAGCAGCTTAGTGTTTTGCCCCTGATAGTTCATGTAAACTCGCTGCTAGCAAGCTACAATAATCCCTACCCTCTGTGAAATGTTTAATGAAACCCCAGTATTTCTCTTTCAGAACAGAAATGAACATGCAGAGACCGTGTGTTTCGATTGGTCCTGGAGTTTTTTTTGTCTAGCCACAGCCGCTACCGCATTGGCAGAATAGTTATTGGTAGGGGAAATATGGACGGTCAAAACCATGCTGAGGGCTCACAACAGTGTTAGCAGCCTGTCACTAATCTGGCCTAAGCCTCTGCTGTGGAAGTGTAGTTTGCGGCAGTCATCTCTTCATGTCCGTTCCATTGGTTCTAATCCCTGACCTTTCACTTCAGCAGTATGCAACTGCTAGAGCTTAGAATCTAATCCTTACATCGGCATCCCTGACTTTCTAGCACAGAAAATAAGTTTGTTATAATGCACCGCTAAGTCACATTACCCTCTCTGTCATAATGCCACTATGGTGATATTGCACAACGTAAAGATGAGAACTACGGAAACACTTTGTTGTTAAAAGTGAGAGTTGTTGTTAAAAGTGAGTAAAAAAAAAAAAAAAAAAGTCTTCTTTTTGAAGTAGTTTCACCTGGATAAAAAAGGCGTTTGCTAACATTAGCTCTTGTACACTCTCCAGTAGCTGACCAAACTGGGAATCAATTCTTCTTTACCGCTCTAAAATGAATGAATTGGGACACAGCAGAGACAGTCAGACATGGTTAGCTAGTGGCGGCCACTGGCAACTACTGTTTTTTAGAGCACTTGAAGAAGAATTAATGTGTTTTGATCTGCTAGCGGAGAGTGTAACCACAGATACTCTTTCTAAACTGTCTTTTGTGTAACGTTACTTAGAGTTTATGTTAGCAAAAATTGGGCAATTTGGCAATATTTTACACAGGAACATACCACCAATTAAACATGTGTACAGTACGCAAGGCTTCAGTTTCGAGGGGTGGTACTAGTGTTGCCAATTTCAGTTGCTGTTGCACTACTGTTTTATACCTTTACTGTACTAATTACAATTTTAAATGTCTTTTAAGTTTACTAAATTGTGGCTGCATTTATTCCTAGATTTATTTATGTATGTTCTTTTTCAGTTAATGACTCTGTCAAACTAGATGATAAAAGAATGTGTTATAGCATTCATTCTTTGTATGTATAAGGCTGGTGGTAGTATTATTTTTGTTAATATACTTGTTCATGTTTTACTCTGAGCAGGAACACAGGAACCTGCCCTTCATGCAGGAGCTGCGGAACCTCTTCTCCCTCATGGTGGGCTCCAAGAGGAAATATGTGGATCCGTCACGAGCTGTGGAAATCCTTAAAGACGCCTTCAAGTCCAGTGAGTCACAGCAGGTAAGCCTCTTTCTGCCATACCGCCTCTGCATAACATTCACTTAGTACAGGCAGTGTTGAATGAAGAGAATGTCATTATTGCAAGCAGGTGACAGGTTATGTTCTTGTTACATAAATCTCCTACTGATGAAATCAAAGAGATGGCACACATTTTACACACAGCTTCACATGGCAGTTTTGACCTGGTAGATGCTGAGTTCCTCAGGAAAGTACTAAACACATTAAAGTCTAACACCTGCCCAATACCAACCTCATTTTTATTTTTTTATTTTGGTCTTTTAAAGAGGTCCTAACAATTTAATCAGTGTTGTCCGTATAGCATTTAAGACTGTGCTAGAAAAGCCTCCTTTAATAAAAGTAGTCTAGGTCCATCAACACCTACAGAGTACAGACCAATCTCTAAACTTCCAATTTTAAAGGTCCCATGGCATGATAATTTCACTTTATGAGGTTTTTTAACATTACTATGAGTTCCCCCAGCCTGCCTATGGTCCCCCAGTAGCTAGAAATGGTGATAGGTGTAAACCGAGCCCTGGGTATCCTGCTCTGCCTTTGAGAAAATGAAAGCTCAGATGGGCCGATCTGGAATCTTCCCTTTATGACGTCCTAAGGGGAACATACACAGAAATGGCACATCCTAAGGAAGGCTCATTGTGGGACTGGCTCTAGTGGCTGTAATTCTGCACCAAGGCTGAATTTTGGGAAAGAGACTTCAGATACAGTATTAGGGGACCACTAAGGTCTATATAAAAGAGACTTCAGATACAGTATTAGGGGACCACTAAGGTCTATATAAAAGAGACTTCAGATACAGTATTAGGGGACCACTAAGGCCTATATAAAAGAGACTTCAGATACAGTATTAGGGGACCACTAAGGTCTATATAAAAGAGACTTCAGATACAGTATTAGGGGACCACTAAGGTCTATATAAAAGAGACTTCAGATACAGTATTAGGGGACCACTAAGGTCTCTATAAAAGAGACTTCAGATACAGTATTAGGAGACCACTAAGGTCTATATAAAAGAGACTTCAGATACAGTATTAGGGGACCACTAAGGCCTATATGAAAGAGACTTCAGTTACAGTATTTGGGGACCACTAAGGCCTATATAAAAGAGACTTCAGTTACAGTATTTGGGGACCACTAAGGCCTACATAAAAGAGACTTCAGTTACAGTATTTGGGGACCACTAAGGCCTATATAAAAGAGACTTCAGATACAGTATTAGGGGACCACTAAGGCCTATATGAAAGAGACTTCAGTTACAGTATTTGGGGACCACTAAGGCCTATATAAAAGAGACTTCAGATACAGTATTAGGGGACCACTGAGGCCTATATAAAAGCATCCAAAAAGCAGCATGTCATAGCACCTTTAAGTACATCTTTAGAGAAATTGGTTTTCATGCAGTTAGTTTCCTGAACTCGAACAGTAAATCAGAAATGTCTTAAACTACGGTAATAAAGGCATTTTAACTGTCCTTGTGGGCCTGAAGTAAGCCCTAGTGGCTTCCCTTTTTCTATAGTAAATTAGAAATGTTTGAGACAGAAGCCCCATTTTTATTTATTGTACTATTTGACCTGAGTGCTGCTGTTGATATAGTTAAAGGAGCAGTAGGTAAGACTTATGAAACTAACTTTCTGCTGGATTTGCTGAAACTGACGATTTGTGCAATTTGCAAAAATCCACAGCTCCCTGTTCAAATGCACCAATCAGAGCCAGGGGGGGGTGTGTCTAACTGCGTGTCAATCACTGCTTATGCACACGCATTCATTCTCCCTTGTGGGGGGAGGGGCTTAGGAGACCGTTTTGGGCTTTGGTGGAAAGGGGGGAGGGACTGAGAAGTTGTCGATGTTCATGTTTTTTTGGCTAAGTCCTGGATCTTCACAATCCTACAGCACCTTTAATCACTAGTTCCATTACATATACTAAGGAAACCCATTGGCCATTTCTATTATTCATTTTCTCCAGTCACTCTTATTATCAGCTTGTCAGTCATCTGTAAAACACTGCATTTCACTAACCATTGTAAAAAGGTGCTAAATAAATAGGCTTTGATAAATCTCTCCTTATGCTACCACCTTTAGCCAAATGAGAAGTAAGTGCTAATGTTAGCTGCTTGCTAAACCACACAACATGTTTTGAATGCACTTTTTAAATATTTTTTTTACATATATTTACCACTACTACATGAGTGTTTCAGTCAGTTTGGCAGACACAGTCACACTTACGAAATGTGAATAATTCCTGTAGAAACATCTGCGTGTGTTGTTATTCATTCCTCTTTTGTCCTATAGAAAATAAGCACTTCTCTGCTGTATGCACATATATTAATACATTTTACCCCCCACTCAGGCTTGACTGCTCAATTTCATGGTCATTCTACTGACTCAGCTCTACTGAATCTGAGACTCTTAACCTCTCTTATCTATAATTATTAATCCTCCAACCCACCCCTCTGACCTTTGCAAAAAATAATATTGACTAAGAATTAGCTGTTTGTGCATATATCCTATAATGTGACATACACATGTCAAATGTACAAAACTGTTCTGTTCTTCTCCTTACATAAGCATTCACACTAAGCTAGTGTCTCTGCAGAGGTTAACTGAGGTCAGCCTACTGCCCTCTGCACTCATCTGTCATGTCACTACTCTGTGTATTAGTCAGATGGGCATTGACCTGAATTAACGGCTACCATTGATGTCTTTGAGAGATGGCCTCTTGGCATGCATGCTCCTTTTGAAGTTCAGCAATCTGCAAAACTCCTCGGCTAAGACGAGTCATCTCCCACCCAAAGCTCAGTGTTTATCGGCAGATGACAGACATAACGTTGATTTGACTGATTGTACTGTCTTGCTTGCAGGCGCAGTTAAGTCCTGTAGTTTGACTCCGTGACATCAGTGTCCCAATGGCAGTCTGTGTAATTGGTCCCTTTGTATGTATGTGTGTATTTTCTCTCAACAGCAAGATGTGAGCGAGTTCACCCACAAGCTGCTGGACTGGCTGGAGGACGCCTTCCAGATGAAGGCTGAAGAAGACAGGTAACCCCAGCTCTCTCTATCCAGAAGTCAATGTTAAAAGAACGGACAAGCAGTAGACAAATGCTTGTTGGTGTTATTTGGCACCACATTTTGTGATTAACAATTTTTAGTTTTTAACAACATACAAAACATGACCTTGCAACATGGAACCCCCCCCCCAAGACAAAAATCAAGAAAACATGACACAGTAACTACAATATTCAAGAATATTCAACAAAATAGACAATAAACCAAAAACCAAATAAAAATATGTATAAATGACAACACCATGAGCCCATCATACACATCTCTCCACAGCACAAAGTCTCTTAGGAGCCCTCCAGAAAGTTCAGGTACTTTCCTGATTTTCTAGTATAGACATCCAGTCTGGCAAACAGTTTATATCACATTTCTTCAAACTAGAGATGCACCGATTGACTGGCTGGTTACCGGAATTGGCCCATTTTCCCGTGATCAGCCATGACCGGCGACCGGTCTGACATATGCCGATTTTATGCCGGTCAAATGCTGTAAATAAATAACATTGTAAAGGCTAGTGCTGAAACGATTCCTCGAGTAACTCGAATAATTCGATTACTAAAAATCTTCGTTTAATCAATGTTCCCAACGTTGTATCGCTCACCGTGTTTGTGCACGGATGATGATTACTGTCGCACACCGGGCTGACGCTGCTAGCGACACATGCCATGAAGACTGACGATGCACATTACAAAATGAAGAAAGGGAGCGTAAATAGTGAGGGGCTAAGAGAAGAGACAGGCTGGAGAAAACGACCGTGTCCAAAGTTTGGAATCAGTTCAAGCGTAATTAAAACAAAAACTCTGTACAGACTGAAAAACAGCTGATTGTTGCGCACCATTTTCTCTCACTCTCTCTCTTCACGGAGAAACAGCTGATCAACGTTCTACTAGCATAAGTGTAACAGAGCTGTGTGACACTGTAATCAAATCTATAAATAAAAATAGGTTGAGTATAACTAATATTTACGATATAGACCTATATACAGATCAGTCTCAGGTTGAAACTTGTAGTTCTGAAAGTTAAGTTGCACAACTTAAGGTAATGTTTATGTATGTTTAATGCATGCCTTAGTTTGAGGTTGTTATTGCATTTCAGAAAATGTTTTCTTTAAAAACAATGTAATATGGCACTTAAATGCACTTAATATGTTTAGTTTTTTGGGAGATGATGTTGTAAGAAATGTAGGCAATACAAATGTTGCTTTTTCCGAAAATTAAACCAAACTATTGTATATTATTGCTTTCAATAAAGCAAAAGTATTTCTTTTAATAATATATGATATAAATATAATAATATATACATAATTAATCTTCCGATTAATCAATGGAATAATTATTCTCCGACATGCACTCTAACAATCACTGCTTATAGACGGCCTTTTGTACAAATGCACTCGGGCGCCGCATGATTAACATCGTGCAACATCAGCATCACACGCGCACACGGGACGCACATGTAGGAAACCTCGTGAATATTGGATGTGAAAAGAAGGAAATGGTTCTTCCGTAACATTGCACTTTAGATGTGTGTGCATTTCCCACACGGGGAGTAATTTATATAGTTCTGTTTTATAGCGATCGATTATCTGTTAAAAAATGTTCTATGTAAAATGTTCTATTAAAGAAAAGATAGAAAATAAATATTTGTGTGTGCTGTAAAGTGGTTAGAAAAATGAAATCGGAATTGGCTAAAATTTGTATCGGCTGGTCAAACTCAAAGAAAATCTGAAATCGGCCTAGAAAATTGTAATCGGTGCATCTCTACTTTAAACACCACCACCCTAGCCATTTTATAAGCCCACTCCTGGATTGACGGAAACCCTTCATTCTTCCATCCTCTTAAAATAATCTGTCTGGCTGTCATTAAACTAGTCTGGACCCAGCTTCTTATGTGCTTATCCATCCCGCTTAGGATTGAGGGGCACCACATTCTGAAGCAGAGAATCAAATGTACATTGTACAAATGAACGGAATCGAATTCCTTTAAACAACGTGTTTGTTTGTTTTGCTTTCAGGGAGGGTGAGAAGCCAAAGAACCCCATGGTGGAGCTTTTCTATGGCCGCTTCCTTGCAGTGGGTGTCCTGGAAGGTGAGATGAGGTGTTAAAGCTACAGTATACCACTTGTTTATATTAAAGGTGCTGTAGGTAGGATTGTGAAGATCCAGGACTTAGCCAAAGAACTCAACAACTTCTCACCATTGGCGACCTCGAGTAATGAGTTTTACGCCACCGCTGAGTAAGGACCACAGCAGCGTTCAGCTTTGGAGACAAAGAGGACATACAAATTACAAGATAATTACCTCTTCTGAAGAGTCCATCGTTTTCTTAATCCTCTGTGTCAGCTCTGCGTGGAGGATGGGCAGGGGTGCTGGGCGGCCACCGAAGGCTTGTATCATGTGGACGCGCCGACAGTGTTGTTGTCATTACTTAGAATTCCTCTTGGGGGCGACAGAAACTACGCACTGTAGCTTTAAATTCAAACCAATAAAGAGAGAAAGTGAGGGGTAGCTAGAGAACCCTTGAGAGTTAAAGCGTCAGCATGGTCTGATTGCAGCAGCCAGAAAGCAAGCCAGCCCTTGCCCCTAGTAATGAAAGATGACCTTGTCTTAATGAGATGTGGTCCATGTAAAAGAGGAGAGCGGCTGCATTGATCGCGGAAGACCTTGATGGCTGATTGACATTGCGCTTATTATGCATGACAACACTGGCCCAGAGCCACCAAAAGCTGGGCCAGTGGACTCTGCTGCTCACAAGATGACCTTAATGCCTCATCTACATGTCCGCCAGCAACAGTCAGTCGTCGATGCGAGGAGGTCTGTGCAGCTGTTTAATGATGAGTGAGTGACTGCTGAACCAGTGCAAATCAGCTCGGATGCAAACGAGTGTGAAACGGCTCATGCTTTTTCTTTTCACGCTCTTTGCCTTTCCATCTCTTCTGGCACACATTGAACCTAATGTATGTGATATGATGTATGTGATGCACTCTCCCTTTCTCTCTCACATGGTGATGACACAGCTGTAAGTAGTTGGTTGAAAAAAAAAAAAAAAAAGAGGGCACACATCTACTTTTAAGGTTAACCCTAACCCTTTTTCAGTCAGGTCAGCAATAATGACTATCAATGCTCATCTGTCTGTTGTGCGTTTGTAATTCCGCAGGTAAAAAATTTGAAAACACAGAGATGTTTGGGCAGTACCCGCTGCAGGTGAATGGCTTCAAGGATCTCCATGAATGTCTCGAGGCAGCGATGATTGAGGGAGAGATCGAGTCCCTGCACTCAGCAGAGAACTCTGCCAGGTCTGGTCAAGAGGTCAGTATGCCAACAGTTAACACTTGCTGGGGAAGTATTAATGGAAATGTAGTAAGTTATAAGAAATAAAATGAATACAGTTTGTTTTCATCCTGAATGAAAAGCAGTAGGTGCACTAACACAGTAACTAATGGCCTTTAGTTGCATACCGCTTCATACATCCCAAACGTTAAACATTTGGGATTACGTGGTGGATCCTCTCCAAAGGGTTGACCTCCTTGCCCTTATCTTACACCTGTGCTATTCTGGGTGTGACCTCTGGTTAGCTGTAGCCTGGCCTTGGCTGTCCCACAGCAGCTGGGAGCAGCTAATTACCAGGCCAGTACACAGATGAGTATGGCACCCAGCTCTCTGGAAAAACACCAGCCATCCCAAGGGAAGGAGGAAGAGAGGGTCTATATATTTTGACTGGCAGGACTCCCAGTCCACACCCTGTTGTGGCTAATTGTCAGCTTTTGTCGTTCGCTTTGACATGTTTTGGTTTCGCGCTACTAGGGAGAGGGAGAGAGGACGAGGAGGGGAGGGAGAGAAGTAGAAGGAAGGTTCTACACAGGCGCGCGGGCCTGGTGGTGTTGTGTGGCAGTGCTTCACACTACCACCTAGCCGCCTGGTGTGCTGTGCATACTACATTGAATTTCACACACTTTTGCGTCACCATATGCACGCAGAACCCCCCCCTCCCCCAAAAACCGCTCGTCTAAACGCGGAATAAAAAGTGAGAACGCAACGCCACTGCGTTTTTTCTCTTCAGATCGTTTCCGTCTAAACATAGCCTAAATTACCACCAAGCCCTACCAAAATCTGTATTCTGACACGATACAGAGAATCCATCTCAAGGTCAACATCCAATTTTTCTTTCAGCACTGGTTCACAGAACTCCCTCCTGTGTTGACCTTTGAACTGTCAAGATTTGAGTTTAACCAAGCACTGGGACGGCCTGAGAAGATCCACAACAAGCTTGAGTTCCCGTCTATGCTCTACATGGACAGGTAATAGAAATATTAGCGCTGTGCTTTATTATGGAATCTACAGTATTTGTGTCTTCAGTACATAACAATTAATCCCAAGCCTCTTTAAGACTGAAGCCTGTGCTGTGGCCTTTGTGTTGTTAGGTACATGGACAGGAACCGGGACATAACCAGGATCAAGAGGGAGGAGATCAGGAGGCTGAAAGAGCATCTGACGCTGCTTCAACAGCGACTGGAGAGGTACTATTTGTCCACCAATAATTGTTTTATTAGCCCAGGTCAACACAGCTCTCTAAGACAGCCATGGAGAGTAATTTCTCACTATGCCCTCTATTCTTATTTGTCTCTCCCTTGGCTTCCCTGCGTCTCTTTGACACTCACTCTCTTTACTACTCTCTATTCTCTCTCAGGTATCTGAGTTACGGCTCAGGCCCCAAGAGGTTTCCTCTGGCAGATGTCCTCCAGTATGCAATGGAGTTTGCCTCCAGCAAGCCAGTGTGCACCTCCCCAGTGGAAGACATTGACTCATCAGCTCCTCCCGGTGGCACAACAGGACAACCGCTTCCCCCACCAAGGCAAGTTTCATAACAGATAGTCGTTTGATGTCACTGTTTTCCTCTTTTCCATCATTTCAGGGGCGGGAAAGCAGGTGACGATGAGGCAGATGAGTAAAGGGAGTGTGCAAATGGAAACAATGGGCCTAATGCAACATTTTCATATTGTTATCCTAAACCCCTCTTACTTTTTTTGTAAGCTCATTATGTGTTTCAGGTCAGACTCAGCAAACCCTCTCATCTGTACAAACTAGTCATGAATTGCTGGTTGAATTGCTGAATCCTACCTGTTCATGAGCAGTTGCGTCTTTGTGTCAACAATACGTTCAGGCAGCTGTCCGTGAGAGAATGTTTTACATTCAGGTTTACGTTCTTCTTTGAAAAACCTCCAAAAAGTTTATTTTTGTAAGTTTATTCAAACATTTCTTATTGGCCAATAGGGAGTTGTGAGTACAGCATTAACATATCATCTCTTTTTACATTGATATGATGAATTTGTTAGCAAACAGAAGTCCAATATTCTTTTAGCTCTGTTTTTGGTCTTCACCAACCCCTGAGGGAAAACTGTCTCCTTAGCTGCTAAATGCTCCGCTATGATCACCAGCTACTCTCTAACCGTGTCTGTCTACTGTTGGATGCTGAACAGGTAGTGTACAGTGGTTTTTACAGCTTTTTTTGCGGAAAAGAAGCTACCTGATGCGGCTGAAAACGACACTATGAGAGCGGTGAGAGTGAACCAAAACGGTACATTTACCAGCCAGACAGCTAAACAATGAGCTGAAACTAAACCTCAGGAAGAGCAACTGAGGAAGGAACCCTCTCCCAGGACGGACAGACGGGCAATAGAGGTTGTGTGTACAGAATAAACGCATATAATACCATAACATACCTTTCAGACTACACTGAGGTGCTGTAAACTGCCTTGATGCTGCGGCCCCGCTGCCCTTAGCTAATCTCACTGGCAATGTCAACACTTCTTGAGGTGGTTTCCGCTTTGACCGCCAAGCCTGAATAGGATTTAGGAAAGGTTGATATTGGAATATTGGACCAGACCCTTTTTATATGTTTTTGTGTGATTTTTTTTTTTTTTTGTGTGTGGCCTTTATTTGATAGGACAGCTTAGACATGGAAGGGGAGAGAAAGGGGGAATGACATTCAGCAAAGGGCCGCAGGTAGGAATTGAACCCGCTGTGGCGGGGACTGAGCCTCTGTACACGGGGCGCACGCTCTATAAGGTGAGCTACACAGGCGCCCCTAATTCTTATATTTGCATTTGATATACCGTGTCTCTCACCCTGCAGCACAACCGAGCAGGACTCCTTGCCTGCCCTAGAGACCTCGGGCTCCGCCTCAGGTCTCAGCGCAGCTCCCGCTGCAGCCCAGCAGCAGAGAGTACCCATTCATAAGCCCTTCACCCAGTCCCGGCTACCTCCCGACCTCCCAATGCACCCGGCCCCGCGCCACATCACTGAAGAAGAGTTGAGGGTGCTCGAGGGCTGCTTGCATCGCTGGAGGAGTGAAGTGGAAAATGACACGCGTGGTAGGTCTACCTGCCTCCTGTTTGCAGCCCTTTATGCTCGTCTGTGTTGTGTAGGACTGGTTACCGAATTCAGTACTTTATTGGCACAGACCGCATTGCCTCCTTAGTTTCCAAAAATGTCTCGTCATTCAAAAGGCAGCCCTACTGTTGTGCTTCCATCAGCATGAATTCCCTGTACCTTTGTAATATTGCAGAAGTCGCCTACTAATAGATTGTATATGGTTTTCTTCCCACCAGATCTGCAGGGCAGTATAAACAGAATCCACAGAACCATTGACCTTATGTACTCTGACAAATCTATGATGCAGGTGAGCAGCACTTTTTGGTAATGGTCATATTTGCAATACAAGAAGCCGCCAACTGCTCCATTTGTTAATCGGCATTTTCAATACCCTCTGTGTTGTTCCAGGTTCCATACCGGCTTCACGCAGTGCTTGTCCATGAAGGCCAGGCCAACGCAGGCCACTACTGGGCTTACATCTACGACCCACATCAGCGTTGCTGGATGAAGTACAATGACATCTCCGTCACCAAGTCGTCCTGGGAGGAGCTGGTCAGGGACTCGTTTGGCGGCTACCGCAATGCCAGCGCATACTGCCTCATGTATATCAACGACAAGAAGCCCTTTCTCATAGAAGGTACACACGGACCAAGGTTTAGCCCGTAGTAGGGGTCAAACGTGTTAGAGCTGTCAATCGTCCTCTATAATACCATTTGAATTTCATTTGTTTTTTTTGTTTTTTTTAAATATGTGAATAATATTTGAATATTTAATGCTTAAATGCAGCCTGTTATTAATATGTACTACACTACTCCGGCTTATGCATTGCGATTTTAAAGTCATGTTGAAACTATTTCCCACCCGTCTTCCAATTTTCATTTTTTTTTCATTTTCATCCATTGTTTTTTACTCGGTACGTAACGTTAGCTCCGTGATCTTAAGACCTCACAATGCCTTGTGTTTCTCACCCGCCCGCTAACTTATTGTTCATCAGACGTGGCATGACACAAGCATTTAGTTTTCACATGCGGGTAGGCCACGGCGAGAAGAGGGAGATTAGCTAACGCTAGCCAACATATTTATTAAAAAAATCACATTCGAAAAGTAATTTCAGCATTCGAATAGCATTGACGACTTTTGGAATTCGTTCCAACAGCCCTAATATGTATCTTTGATGCAAAATTGTGTAAGAGGTCAATTTTTTGGCTCTGTTTATTAATTCAGGCATTCTTCTCAAACACTTGGCTGCGGTTACAGGCCAAAATATAACATCTGCTACTTATTTGTCTGGTGAAGGACTGACTGTCATGGGAGACATGTCTGATTTGAACTATTCAACTATATCAACTATTGTTTCTACTGCTGCTTGTTCTGTCACTCCCTCGCTGGTTATCACATGGTCTCATTCCTTGAAATGTGGAGGTAACCAACAGTTATGACAGTATTAATATTTGATTCGTCATATACAAGTCGTGCTTTATTATTGGATTAATTTAGGGACATATTTCAGTTATGTTATTTTGTATGTTCCGGGAGCAGTCTAGACAGTTTCCAACCACTTCCTTTATAAATCTGAATGTAGATACAAATGCAGATATGTTTGTGTAGCTTTTCATTACACCCCTGGTATCTGCATAGCCCTATCCCTGAGCTTCTTGGTAATTTAACACTAGAATAAAATCTCACTTTGTGTTCGGTCATCTGTTGACTCAGTTAAATCAAAGTTGTGAAGCTGATTCCACTCAGACTTTGTACTGCCATCTTTCCTGTAGGGCAGTTTGTAGACCTGCTGTCGAAAGTGAAAATAACAAATCATGACAAGAACAAGTGAGTTTTGTCGAAGTTTGAGGCTTCTTCACGTCATGTAAAGTCATTTCTGTTGAAAGAATTGATTAAAAAAAACACACACATTGCAGCAATAAGCTGTCATGTTTTTGAGCAGCCCAGTTTACGGTCACTGTCTCTCTCTGTTGTCTGTGCAGAGGAGTTTGATAAAGAAACGGGACAGATACTCAGCGGCATGGACAAACTGCCTCCGGACCTGAAGCAGTACGTGAAGGTGGACAATGAGCTGTTTGGCAAGGAGATTGAGGAGTGGGACGCCCTGCAGGCCCGCAAGGCCCAGCAGGAGAAGCTTGCCCTGGCTACAGCAGCCGCAGACGCCTCGGCAACAGCCAGCATCTCCACTTCTTCCTCTTCCCCTCAGCCCATGAGTATTGACTCCAGCCCTCCAGACAACACAGGTCAGGGTCCTGACATTCAGAATACACAGGAGAGTACGCAACTGAGAATCAATACTTGGCTGGAAGATAAATACAGAAAAAATAGTTATGAAAGGATGAGGAAATGACCTTGAAATATTGGCGTGCAGTCATACAACCTTTGGCATGTTATTGTATACAATATACAGTATATCGCAGGAAAGGTCTTGGCTAAAAAAATAGCTGGCTGTACGAAAGTGATCTTAAGCCATGATCACACTTTTTTGACAAGAACAAGTTGATTAGGGCACTTTTGTAGTTTAAGAAAAAGGAAGCTGGCAGCCTTACCTGAGCTGCATAAAATATACTTCTTGTCTATTTCGGCCTCGCCTTGCTTGTGGCAGCGGCAAGCTCGTCGCTTGTCGCTGGCAAACGGCCACTCCCATTGAAAATGAATGGCAGCCTGTCGCTTTGTCTCTGTCTCTTGTAGCTAATGTGACTGTAGGGTTAGATTTCAAAAAGGAGCCGAGAGCGTCTTCAGCTCCTACAGTATCCTAGAGCGCTATGTGGAGCGGCGCGAGATAAAACAAAGTGGTCGAGCAATCTAGAGAATTTCCAGAGAGAGGGAGCGTGCTACTGCTGACGTTACATAAAACAAAGCGAGTTCCCTGCACAGGGAGCATCCGATCATATCGTATAACTCGCTGTGCTCCGCCACTAGCACAAGTCTATCTATCGGCACCTTCTCCTTTTTCTTGTCGTTATGGAAACGACAGGTCTCACTACTCGGCTTGTCATTGCCATGGTCAGCTGTCAAAAAAGCGTTTGGCGTAGGGCGCTTTTTTTAACTTCAAAAAGTAGCTCTCTGAGATGCAGATAGGTTAGTGGCGTTTAAAAAAAAACAAAAAAACAAAACACAGCACTTTTGGGAATACTCCATAGAATTCTAATGTAAAACAGACGCCAAATGTGAACATAGCCTTAGATGTTCATTATTCAGCACCCTTATGTATTTCTGTTGAATTACGGTGAGCACACAGTATGATGATGTGCTAAATTAGGCAGTGAAAGATAATTGTTATTGATACTTTAATGTGGACATGCTTTTTTTATATCTACATTTGAATCTAAAAATGTATCCAAAAGAAGAGCTTTCTTCATGTAATCCTACACTATGGATCATTTCTGCAATCATGCTCACACTAATGCACCTAATGCACATTTATCATTTGTGGCATTTGTGTGGGTGACAAACACGCATTAAAATCATTTCAAAATGCTTGTGTGAAAAACGCAAGAACCATGCATTTCTCTTACGGTGTCATTTCCCTCCTGCAGCACCCCAGCAGGACCCAGAGTACATGGAGCAGCCGTCACCCACGAATGACTCCAAGCACCTGCAGGAGGACACAGAGAGGGCCATCTCCAGGGCTGCTGCTGAGCAAGAGGAGAGAAGCCCCGAAGCATTGTTAACTGCTGTATGTAAAACACGCACTACACCGTTCTCACACCGAGTCAGTGTCACCCATCAGTTTATTTTCTGTCTATTACAGCTAGAGGACAGGGTATTAATCGACTTGACAAATTTCCACCCTGGTGGACAATAACGATGTATTCTATTCTAACTCTCCCTACATCCCCATTAACAAACTTTGCACCCAGAATTTGGACATTTAATTTTCTAAATACTACTTGCATATAGAGCATCCAATCTGTACATTTAATATTCATTTTGTCAAACCAAAGACATTAAGCACTCATTCTTCAGAAAGTACAAGACCGGATGAAAATCATATTCGGAAGGAAAGCCTTTCATTCAGTTCTGGGAGACGGCAAAAGGAAGATGATTTGCAGCTTAAGTCAAAAGCATCACTCAAACCAAACAATCATCCATTAGACATCATTTCTAATCTCAGTCCATTGACCTAGAGTGCTGCAGATCAACAAAATAACATCTATTGAATGAAAAGGGTTTCTACTGGATGATACGTGACGGGTCATATGGTGAAAATGAATTACAACTATACTTGCAAGGTAAGATAGAACAGATAACTTGAAGAGGATGCTTGTCCTGATTGACAACAATATATATTCTATTCCAGCTCTTCCTACATCGCTATGAGACAAACTTGGGACGGGACAGACTACAGTGATGAAATGTTCAGCTGCGATACTGTTGTGTGTAAAGCTCCTTTTTGTATGAAAACATGCAACCGATTGGGACAGACGTAAATAGAGTAGCTTCTTATTGTGTAAGTGTTTCAGGAGTGGAGAAGATGAATTGAAAGCGGTTTGGAGCTTTCAGTTAAAGGTTTAAATCCCTCCATCGGTCACGGAGCACTGAACGTGAAATAAATCGGTCATTGGGGCGGTTGGATTTATTCACGCACTTTAAAAAGATTTATTTAAAGCTTCTTTCTTTGCACATTTCTATTTACAGCATTATATGTTTATATTTATGTCACAATATGCTGTATATTAACTTATTGGGAGAAAACAGTTAGTTATATGTAAAATCCGACATTGAGCACCCCCATATAGTGAAAATGTCATGACCCTCATTTCATAACGCCTCTGCGAAGATTCAATTGTGAGATTGGCAGTCGAATCAGGCTCCTTGGAACGGTGCCCTGCCCCTGGTGGCGCGCACCGCTCGGATTTTCCACTTTGCGCTGCGCTCAGTGTTAAAATGACTTCAACTTTGACCTAGTTGCCGCTGACCTTTCGAAAGCGCAACCAATTAGATAACAGCTGTTGTTACCTAGCAACGGGAAATAGATTCCTTGCCACCCTCTATGACGAATACCTGCGTTGCTCTTTGCTCTCTGCGCACCGCTAGGTAGGGCGCAGAGCAAAGCGCAGAGAGCAAATCGCTTATCATGTGTAGGCGGCTTAAGACATTAAAACTTGATGTATAAATAATATGTGAATATCAGTTTTCATCCATCCGGCCCGATTTAATATGCAATTAGATGTTATACATTGTATGAAGTTGGGGGTCCCAGCTCCATCTCTCTCTTAGCTAAGGGGTCCTTGGCCTAAAAGACTTTGAAGACCCCTGGTCTAGGTAATTAATGGGAAACACTTGGTACTACTTTTTATAACATTTCACTGTTTTTTTTTCTCCCCTACATGTGATCTTCCTTGCCTTTCCATCAGTTCTCTGTCCTTCTGTTTCATCTGTCTCTCTACAGTCTCTTCCCCCTCCCTCCTCCCCTCAGCCTGAGGTCCAGGTGAGCACCCCCTCCACCCCTCCCCCTGACCTGGTCATGAAGGCTGAGTCCCCTGGCCAGTGCACGGTAGAGGTGGCCATTCCTAATGTGGGGACCTTTGTCATTGAGTCAGAAGAGGGGGGGTACGATGACGAGGTAGCTCTCGCCCAGCCAAATCTTCTCTCTTCCTTTCTGTGCTAAGAAGCCTGCGCCTGTTTGATATTTGGAGTGAGAGCACCATTGCCCATTTACATGGCTCTACATAAGGTTTTTCACACCTGAGAACATCTGACCCTTTTACTCCGACTGATTTCAGGATTGGCTTGAGGCTGGAAATGCTGCGCAAATAAGACTGACCTCTTTGTTGGCCTTCCTGCATTACTCTTGTGTGAAAAGTCTATTCTTGAGCTAGTCTGCATCTTGGCACAAAGGCAGATTGACCTTTTGCAGAAAGCTACGGTCTGCTTCTTTATGTCACTCTTAGGTGAAAATGAACACAGGCTCATGTTGTGATTTGAAAAAGCTGTTGTCCATTTGATACCTACCTTTCACCTGTACGTGAAGCCAAATGCACCAACGTTGTTTATTATAGTTTGCACAGATTTCATGCAGTTACCATGGAATCGCAGTTTGTTTTTATTTTTTGGGGTTGTCTTGATATCAGCAGTAGTTGTAGGTCAGTATGTTCTGAGTGCATTGCTGCTGCTGTTTGCTATCTGTCACACACAGCTGTCATATGGCTGCCTTGGTTTTCACACATAATCCTTGTGAGGATTGTGCATTGTGTTATTGAAATGACTGAATGGCTGTGTCCATCACAATTGTGTCACTCTAACCCAGGGATCTTCAACAGGGGGTCCGGGACCCCTAGGGGGGCCTCCAAATAATAGTACATTTTTGATTTTGTTTAGTTTTTTTCCTCCAAAATTTTAAAGTCTTAACATGAATCCAACATATTGTTAGCAAATATAAATCCCCTCTGATGATAGGCTTCCTGGTGTCACTAAGGTAGCCATCCACAGATACAGTTCACAGATCCTAAGTGTGTATGTTTAACATTAAAACATGATTATAAAATAATGCCAACAATTATTAGGCTATTTTAATAGCTTAGTATTCTATGCAAAAATGTATAAAGGCTTTAGGCTGCCCTACAAGTTATTATAGGCCCAGTTTAATATGCAACTTCATTTTATACAATATATTTAGTAGGGGGGTCCCTGCTCCGTCTCCCTTTCAGTTAAGGGGTCCTTGATTTAAAAAACGTTGAAGACCCCTGCTCTAACCAATGCATGGACTGCTGAGTGATGTCTGGCATGCCCTAACTGTGGTATGCTCAATTGCAGTGCCTCAGTGCACATAACCTAGTGGTCGGCCATGCTCAGTTCTTCACAACAAGGGCCTATTGTTTTGTTTGACATGGTTCCTGCTTCCTGGGCAGGCAATGATGACCCCCAACATGCAGGGTATAATTATGGCCATTGGCAAATCCAGCAGCGTGTATGAAACGAATGGGCCCGAGGCAGCCTTTTTTAAGGTACACACTATCTCTCCTTAACCTCTCTTCATTCCACACTAACTCACTCCACCTCCATCCACCTACTCTTTTATGTGCTCCTTTGTCTTCTTCTGTGTACTTTCTTGCAGTGCAGTAAGAAAGATTAAAACATGTTACAGTCATTTACAGCAATTAGTAACTATCACAGTAACAGTGGAACTTAACAGAGTAACTCGAACCTTACAAATCAAACCGGGCTCCGTGTGCGGGGAATGCTGTCTGTATTCAGGCTTGTGCTGCACAGGTGCTCAGCTCTAAACTTGCCTCCCAATTCTCTTTGAGAAACCAAGCAGAAAGGTAAACTGAGGAAACGTGACAGTACTATATCCCACTTCTCAATAGGGACACTGTTCTCAGTAGGGACAGTGTGTGGTGAAACTAAAGGGACAGATCAATTTCTAATAGGGAAAAAGTTAAGATGCAAATGAGCATCTAATTGTGGCCAATAATGTATTGAGAAAGATTTCTATAGATGGACTCAATCTCAATAATCTTGTTAAAGTTGCATATGCTGCAGATTTTTTAGTTCAGAGAGAAAAGCTTAAAAGAGAGTGAGTGATTATGTTACTAAATATATTTGATATTCATGTACCAGTCCTGTGGAGACACATCCACCTCCTGTAGAAGTTCTGTTGTGTGTTTGCATTTAACTCTGAATACCCATTGAACCTGTGACTTTTCCCACAGCACAGAGGGAAAATTGCAATTATGATTGCACACGGCGTATTGTTTTCAACATGTCATTATTCGCAGTGTCTTGGCCGAAAATGTATAGAATCCGTTAGACCGTTTGCAGTCCTACTATTTCAATCCAATCTCTTGAAATGAAAAGTTTTTTTTCAGAAATATGAGTCTAAAATCGCAAGTGTGTCAGCGTCATTGAGCCACAAAAACATGGAGCACGCTTCTACCAAGATCTAATAATGTTTATGATTGGCTGGTGTGTAAAGAAGCTCAAGATGAAACAAATATTTGAATCATAATGTTGTCAATTATTTTTGTTAAAATGGATGTTATAAAATTAGTATTGACAATGATTCAGGAACCGTTATTGTAGTCACAGCATCGGTATTGATTATTTTTTTTTGCAAAATGCAATAGTTGTGACTTCAGAAATCAACTCAAGTTATCTGTCCAAAAGTTCGTAATCTGGGCGAAAACAATCATACAACAATGTACCTTTTTAAATTCTCGACTCGAGAGGACCTGAATAAGTAGTAGTATCCCTGTCCATACTACCTCAGCCTTAGTTTTTAACCATGACTCGTTAACTCTTTGAACACTCTCTCTCTCTCTCTCGCTCTCTCTCTGTCTCTCTCTTGTCTCTCTCTCTTGTCTCTCTCTCTCTCTGTCTCTCTCTCTCGCTCTCTCTCTGTCTGTCTGTCTGTCTCTGTCTCTGGTCAGGCGATCAAGCTGGAGTATGCTCGTCTTCTGAGATTTGCCCAAGAGGACACTCCCCCTGAGAATGACTACCGACTACAGCACATCATTGTCTACTTCATCCAAAACCAGGCGCCCAAGAAGATTCTGGAGAGGACTCTGCTCACACAGTTTGCTGACCGGAACCTGGCCTTCGATGAGAGGTAGGTTACACTGTACACTCTGCAACAACTTTGTGTTTAAAAAAAATAAAAATAAAATAAAGGTGCATTCTGTTCTTAAGTCACTTAAAACAATCAAGTTAGATCAGAGATCTTCAACAGGGTCCTCAGAGTTGCTGCAGGGGGGGGGGAAGCACCAAATTATTGTTAATCTTTTTAAAAGTTTTTCGTTACAGAAAAATACTTTGCACGTCTATAACGTGAGACAGGTCGGAGGTGGATAAGTAAATCAAAAGTTGCAAATAAACTCCTGCACACTGTCTAACTTGCAAAAAAAATAATTTAATAGTAGGCAACGTTTCGTACTAGACCATCATCAGGCAAAATCCAACAAATTATAAGCAAATATAAATCAGCTGAAAAAAACCACACTGATGACAGGCTTACTGGCCTGTAGGTAAGGAAATCACGTAGCCATCCACAGACACAGCTCATAGTAAGGATTCACTGGCACATGTTATGTGTATGTTAACATTAAAACTCGATTCATAAAATCATGCCAAAAATGATTTGTATAGCTTAGCTTATGCACTAAAAAGGTTTGTATAAAGGCTTTAGGCCGCCTTGCACGTTATTGTAGCCCCAGTTTAATATGCAACTTCATTTTTTACAATATATGTAGTAGGGGGGTCCCTGCTCCATCTCACTCTCAGTTAAGGGGTCCTTGGCTTAAGAAACCTTTAAAGAACCCTGAGTTAGATCATTTAAATAAAAACCATTTCTCACAATGGCCAGCAGAATGCAGCAGAGACCTTACCTCTGACATAAAGGTTCACTGTCAGTCTGGCCTGGACAACACCTTCCTGCTGCAGACCCTTGCTGATTGTATTCCCTCTTTCTTTTGTTCAAACACAAATCTTAGGAGACACATGTCCAATAATGACTCCCTTTTTTTTTATTATTATTGCTGACTGCAAATATAATTCCCTCCCTGTGAACAGCGTGATGTTAATGTCATTAGGGTATGTAATGCCCCTTACTATCTCTTAAAACTTTTTTAACTACGCTTGTTGGCCTCAATCCATATTCATGAGTGAAAAAATTGATTTCTCCCTTCTCCGCTATTTTGAGCAAGATAATTAGATTTATGTGTGCATGTGGCCTCAATAGGAGCCTCCGGAGGAGCGTTTCACTTCTCCTTTCAGCACTAAAGAGTGATTCATTATGCCATGTTAGGGCCTAGGGGCAGGGTGGACTGTTTCATCTCCTGTAGTACCTTACAGTGACTCATCGCTAACGCCGCTTCCTCTTCCTGTCTCCCCTTCTCGCCCCCCCTGCAGATGTAAGAGCATTATGAATGTGGCACGTGCCAAACTGGACCTTATTAAGCCTGATGAGGTCAACATGGACGAATATGAGGTCAGCACTGCTGTCTTCTGGGTTCTGTTTCTCTAAAGTAGTAGATTTTAGTTGTTTTATACTGTCTTTAATACAGTATTATACATTGTCTTTGCTGGGACGTAGTTAATCATTAAAAATGCTAGTATTACTATTTGCCAGCAACTTCTTTTGATTTAAATTTCAGTATGCTTGCCTACAGTAACTTGTGTTTTGTCTCAATCAGATGTGGCATCAGGCGTACCGGAATTTCCGTGAGACAACCATCTTCATGATGTCTGGCTTGGAGCTCTTTCAGAAGACAAAGTACGGTGACACCTTTTTCTATCGCTGCTCCTAATATTCAATATTGGAACCACTGAACTCGGTCTCCAACTACTTTGTTAGAGCTTTAACTCGCACAAGTTTAGTGTGTCGCACATGGCATTTATTTTCAGTTAATTTCCCATCTGTAGCAGCCAGTCAATGTTGAAATGTCACCTGCAGAGGGCAGCAACTTAACAGTCTGTGCAAAGCCCTCGCTTTCTAGTTGTGCAGTGAGTTCATCGGGTTTATTTCTCCTGTGAAATGGGTTTCCTTCACAAGTTCTCAGTACAACTTTGATACTATTTAATCTGAATGTAACCTCTGTTTATCTCTTATTTTTTTCCCCAGTTACATAGAGGCTCTGATGTATCTGATCTACTCGTACCAGTACAACAAGGAGCTTTTGTCCAAAGGGTTGTACAGAGGGCACGACGAGGAGCTTCTGGGTTATTACCGTCGAGAGTGTTTACTGGTGAGGCAATGCACACAGTCACTGATTTTATTTCAAACAACTTGTCGATTCTCTCTTAATAACAGTGGATATATTTATTGCTACATGTCCAGGGTTTCCGCCGGGGTCTTAAAAAATCTAATAGTCTAAAATTTCAAAATTGTGGGCCTTGAAAAGTCTTACGTTCGCAAAAGTATTGTGTTCTAGGCCTTAAATCATTTTAAACAGGTCTTAATTTTCCTACGTCCATGCAACGCTACCTCTAATGCTCACTGAAATGTGTATTTTTTTTTATTCCGTGGTGTTGTAGTTCTTTCTTTCGCTAGTCCAAATATAATTTGCTGTAAATGTACAGATCATTATTCCTCTGTCTTTTTTTTTTTTTATTACATTTTAATAGCTTAATTTACTTTTTAAGTACTTTTGTGACTGCATTTCGGGTTACTTTTATGCCGTGAAATAGGTCTTAAATTGAAGTCATGAAGGTCTTAAAAAGTCTTAAATTTGACTTGTTGAAACCTGCAGAAACCCTGACTTCCCATTCCTTTATTTAACCAAAGTGATCCCAAGCACGGGGTTACCTCACTGCAGGTTCTGTTTTGTAACGGACACCTTTTGTGTTCAGCAGTTCCTTCCCTGTGATCCCCGTCTCTTCTTTGTCACTCCCTTTTCCTCTGTCTCAGACTTCCCCTGCTAAAGTGACTCAGCAAAACTCTTGCGGGCCAGACATTTCCCCTTCAATGCTGAGCCATGGGACTGTAATCAAATTGCTTTTGCTGAGATATTGCTTTGGCTTGCTTGCAGCCCACAAAAGATTCTACTGAGGGTTTTTCATCTGATACTGCCAGATGAAAATCCTTTCAGCGTTGTGATGTGAGGCCCTTTTCATTTCACCCCCTCCAAGCTCCAGGCGGTGCTCTGGTATTATTGGTTAGGGCTGCGGGTATTTTGGTCCGATCAGCCCTCGTACTGGTCTTTAGCAGCCCCTCTCGCCGCTGCACTCAGTAACCTTACACCAGCATTGTGCTCCTAATGTAATCATTGGAGTGGGAATAGGAAGCAGGAGGGCCAGCGAGTGTAAACACATTAGCATGAGACACAAGCGTGTCCTCAGCTAACCTCAAACCCCAGCTCTGCACGGCCTCAACGGTCATCTCAGATCTCTGGCCAGAACCTCCGGCTCCGTCCTCTCTGCTGTTTACCTTCAGCTCTTGTTTTAATTGAAAACACTGCTAACATTGACACAGTTAATGTACTTGGATGTTTTGCAAATCCAGCCCTCCAAACTGGCTTGCAAAAAAAAATAAAAAATACTGGCGGTTGTTTCCTCCGAGGGGAGGTCAGGGAGTTTGTCTGTGACAGGTTTTGGCCAAGAACAGGAAGAAAAGCTTGTATCCTCATGCATGCAGGATCCTCCGACCCACTTCAGTTCCACTGGCTGTAGGATATGTTCTGTGATATTAAAGATGTCTGGGGGATTAATGTCTGTACTTAAGCTGTCTGATACTTATCTATTAGAACACATGGAAAATGTCACTAGAAAGCACAAAGCAAGAATAGAACAATGATAAAGTCAGCAAAGTGTGTCCTTTGACAAGTTATTTCATTTCCTTGGCCAGGATATTCTGCCGCCGCAAAGCCATAACAGAAACTTGGCATTTTTAACGATTGAGTCTAAAGTAGAGGTTTTCAACTACAGTTCTGTGAGGCAGAACTGTAGTTTCAACTTGGAGCATGATTATCCCCTAAATCAAAATAAGACAAAGACTTCTACTAATAGACTATTAGTACAGGGTTCCCACAGTCTCATTTTCCAGGCCTGGAAAAGTCAGAATTAGTAAAATCCTTGAATGTTTTGGGAAAAGTCATGGAATTTTGTTGTGTTTAATAAACCTTCCACATAATGTATTATAACGGCCCTCATTTTCTGTAGCTGTTGACGTAACGTAGCTCTAATGCGTGACAACATTTAGTTTACTATCTATATACTTACTATACTATTACTATTACTATATACTACGTTTCTTCGTTTTATCCCCGCGTTCCATCTCTAGCTAGCTGAAATGATGTTGCTGATTATGATTTGATGCTATAAATAAATACAAAAAATGAATGTTTAAATAGAGTTTGAATCTGATAAGTTTGAATAATGCCAGGCAGGTGTACATTTTAATATGTAATGGCTCTCTAATGATGATAATAATAATAATATGTAGTATGTAGGCTGCATACTTATGTTGCATTGTTTTTCAGACTGGCATCCAGAAATGAGTTATTTGTTAAAGACAAAATAAATGTCAAACCATTCTGTATGAAGTATTGTGGCGCTGCAGAGACATTCCATCTTACAATTGTAATCTACAAACTAAAGAAAAAAATCTTTGTTTGGTACAGATCCTCGCATAAATCACACTATAATCATTAAGTTGTGTCTGTATCTCTGTGTCTCTCTTTGTCTGTGTCTCTGTGTGTCTGTTTCTCTGTGTGTCTGTGTCTCTGTGTGTGTGTGTCTGTGTCTCTCTGGTTGTCTGTATCTCTGTGTGTCTGTGTCTCTGTGTGTTTATATGTGTGTCTCTGTGTGTGTTTCTATGTGTATGTGTGTGTCTCTGTGTGCCTGTCTCCATAGAAATTGAACGAGCAAGCAGCTGCCATGTTTGAGTCGGGAGAAGAAGCGGAGGTGAGCACAGGCCTGGGCATCATGAACGAGCTGGTGGTGCCCTGCATCCCTCTGCTGCTGATCCACGACACGGAGAGGGACCTGCTGGCAGTGGAGGACATGAGGAACCGCTGGTGCTCCTACCTGGGCCAGGAGATGGAGTGTGAGTTCCCGAGAGGGAAGAGTATTTCTGGAGGGTTCAAGTCTTGGGTTACTAGTACATTCCTCGTACCTCTGCCAAAGATCATCATAATCAGGCCACTGCTCAGTTCACACGCTAGGAAGGCTTTGAGGGTTGTGCAGCATTCCCTCTTGTTAGTTCTTTCTTTTTTATTTTGAACCCAAAAAAAAAAAGACTATAAAATCAAATACAACTAGAACTGCAAGCAGTTATGACGGGGCCGAAGCCACCCACGGCAGTCGCCCCCAACGCCCTGGGGAGCGCGCAACAGTTCACCTCCATGCATATACAGACCACCTTTAACAATGATATACGGATAGGATTGGATGAAAAGTTCAACTGACACGTTACCGCGATCAGCTTCGTGGGAAATTAAGGATCAATGCCACCGACATAACCAATCACACTATCACAGACTCTCCACTTAGCACCAACTGCAATGTTTAATTGTAAATGAATGTAGCCTACTGGCAGTCTGGCACACGTTGGTGCTCAGTATTTTCATCGGCGCCTATGAATGGTGTTGATTTTGGATTGAAAAAGTGAGAGACAAGAGTTGCATTTGTCCACTGAAGGTTGTAGAAACTTTGTCAAGTGGGTTAAGAAGTTTGTTTATTGTAAAAAACCAGGGGAGCACGCAAAAGCTAAAACCAAAACGTAACGGTAGGAGGGAAACATCGGTAAATATTTCCATATTACATTTCCATTGCAAATATGCCATTAATAGATTGAGTAAAAGGCCAAAACTCGTCTACGTTGATTATAGCGCCCCCTAATGGCCGATCTTTGCCAAATTTGGTACAGAGCCTCAGAGCAGCATGCCGAACGAGCGCCACAAGTTGTGTTGATAGCATTTACTGTGGCAGAGATATTGCAATTGCAAATTTTCCATTTAAATGCATTGAGTTATTGGCCAAAACAAATAAACGTTGCTTATAGCGCCCCCCTAAAGGCCGATCTTTGCCACATTTGGTACAGAGCATCGTAGTGGGATGTTGAACAATGATCTCAAATTCTTTGCTGATAACATTTAATTTGGTCGAGATATGATATGATACGTGTGTGGCAGCTAGCTAGGAAAATTTGTTTGGTCGTCAAATGTGCATACTTTAATGTAGCAAAATTCCTTGAGTAACTTTTGGTCACGTCCATCTGGAGATATTACGTACCAGGTTTCGTGCTGATCCGTCGCATGGCCTAGGACGAGGTCGAAAAAGTTGGTATTGCGCAATATTGCAAAAAAAAAAAAATGTAAGCGGAAATGGGCGTGGCCTATATCATGTGATTCAGCTTGATTCAAGGAACACGTAACGGATGTATGGTTTTCTAATGTGCGATGTGTAATGTGGGCATTAAAGGCAAAAAACCATTATAGCGCCACGTGTAATTTTTGGTAGGTGTGGTCCAAGACCCATTGTCTATCTACCCTGTAAATTTAGACGTGGATCCAATAGGCCACGCCCACTTTGACCCCTCAGTACCCCACTCTAGAGATGGCCTCAGGAGTGTCCCTAGATGGTACCCATCAAATTCTGTAAAAATCGGATGAGCGGTTCATTGTACATTTTTGTACTTGTAGCGCCCCCTAGTGACCAATTTTTGTAAAACACGTGGGGGACCTTCAGAGGGTCATGGCAAACAAGAATCTAAAGTTTGGCGTTGATAGCATTTATTTCGGCCGTTAAGTTGATGTTTTCATAGTTAGCTACACAAATATATGGTTTTTGAATGTCTGGTGTACGGTGTGGCGTTATAGGGCCAAACGCATTTTTCTGCTATAGCGCCACCTAGTGGTGGAAGCCGGTCCATTGTTGCGCCTGAGGTCCTTGCGGAATTCCGGACCAGTCCTGAAAATGGCAACCCCCCACCATGTACGGTTTAGGCTGTAGTCGGAGTTTTAGGCGGAGAAGAATAATGGAAAAGAAGAATAATCAGTAGAAAAACAATAGGGTTCCACAGCCCTGCTGTGCGAACGGCGTAGCTCTTGCTACCGCCGGTTCTTCCAGACTCGGGCTTGGACCCTTAAAAACACAATGAGTGCGTAGCAGCACACCAAAAGGGAAGTAATATCTATTAAATGTTACATACAATATGTTCAATCTGTCCGAAAAGGAGCGGGACGGAGCCAAAGCTTATTTTTTCCAGCCCCTCATTGAACTTGTCCTAGGTAATCTGAGACTGTATCGAGAGAAACGCATCCAGACCCGTTTTCAGATTATTCAGTGCTTCCCCGCGATAACTGCTTTGGCAGTGTAAGTCTGAGCCCCAAAAGTCCAACATATAGGAGATCACAAGACATGTTGGTAACTCTTTATTTTAACTTCCCCAATTTAGCATTCATCAGCAGTATACACACATTCAATCAGTGGTTTGTAACACCTTATAATGTAGTTATAAGCCGATACAAGGATACATTTCAAGTGTTTATTAATGTATAGTATTTGTCAACAATTATAACTTCCTTTTTTGAAGACATATTTTACAGCCTCCACTTATTATTATTATTATTATTATTATTATTATTAGTATTAGTAGTAGTAGTAGTAGTAGTAGTATTATTAACAGCCACAGGAGGAGTTATAGTTCCAAATCCATCACTAAACACTTATACCTGCTTAGAACTATATTATACTACTTATAAACTAGGCTAGCAACAGTTCTTTGATTAACCGATTGATTAATCTGCGTTATTTTAATCAATTAATCAACATTTACTGGCCACTCCAGATGGGAAATAAACTAAACAGAAATGTAAAACTCAATGAGTTGAAGCTCTCAAATGTGATGATTTGTTTTCATACACGAGTGTACTCTGAATAGCTTTTGGATTTTGATGCTGGTCCACAAAACGAGCAATTTGCATACGTAACCTTGAGCTCTTTGAACTGATTACACTTTGTTTATTTATCACTATTATCTGACGTTTAGTAGACGAAACAAAATGAGTCCATTCAATCCAGAAAACAATCTATAGGTTAGTGGATGACAATAACCATTAGCTGCAGCCCTATTATAAGCCATGTCTTAAATGTTGTTATTCTGCTTATGAATGATAAATAGCGGGAGTGAAGTCAAAGAAAAATGTATATCACCACATCAGCAATCACATCAGTCTGCTTCAGAAATAGCACAAATAGATTTAAAGCCATTCACTCTCTGAGGTCTGAGGGCATTTTTACATACCCTTTTAAGGGTATTTGCATATAACTAACAAGTTGTTGCAGCCCTCCATACGACAAACCCTTGTCGAAAGATTGTCAGATTGCACTCAGAAATGTCCAGAGAATGCTCCTGAAAATAATGTCTAAAGGCTCTGACACACCAACCCGATAATCGGCTGTTGGACAGTCTGGCAAGGTCAGTGACTCGAGTCTGTTAGGTGTGTTCAGTGCCGTCGTCTGTCCGAGGGGCCACCGGCCTTCATTTTGCCCGTCCTGACATGTTGCGTCGGAGGGCGGGCAGTCAGACTCAATGACCAATTACTATGTACTTATTTTCATACAATCAAGTATCAAAAACTGAGGAGGACAGGCTGTTGGACCTCCAACTCTTTCTTCAATGCCTAACGAATCTATCTCTTTCTGCTTGAGCAGCACTGGTTGAAGCCTGAAAATATTGTAAACAAATTATTAACATAACTAATTCCACTGGTCGGACTGTTGAGCTACCTCCGGTTCAGGCTGGTCCTCATCCTCAACACGGGCCTTTTTCAGTCACGGAAAATACTTTTCAATTCCTGGTTGCCAGGCTGATACCGGAGCATCCACAACAATGTTGCTAGACGCTTGTCTCACATAGCCAGACATCTTCACAGCACAGCGGAGTAGCTAACGTTAGATGCTGGCTATATTGACAGTCATAAAAGCCCGTGCTCACGTGGAGCTCTGTACCCAACTGACAGACACTTTTTGGGCTTAGAATTACGATAGGAACTGCTAAAAATCCCACAACCTCGCCATCCTCTCCACACGCCAGACAGACACACTTCCTCGGCTTAGAATTACGATAGGAACCTCTAAAAATACCACTACCTTGCCGTCCTTTTCCAGCCGACAGAACACACTTTATTGGCTTAGAATTACGGCAACAATCGCTAAACACACTGCAAACTCACGGTCCTCTCTTTCCGATTTACAGCCCCCGTCTCTTGGCTTCAAATAACTCACCGTTGTCGGCTACGGCTGATGAACAGGCTACACGTTGTAAACAGCCGTGGCTGCTTGCCTGGTCCTCCGGTAACGTTAGCTAGCAGTTAGCAGGGTTAGCATGGTGGCGTTAACCAGGACCAGTCGGGATCACTTCACTGGCAGTGTCTTAATTGTTTTTGCGAGTAACCAACTAGGGTACTCCAGCTATATAATTCAATGTGAGTAGCTACACGAATGTTTAAATGACATAAAATGCCCGTCCCTAGTAGCCGTGATAAATTAGCCTGAAGCTAATGCTTACCTTTTCAGGAGGAAATTAGCCAACTCTGCGTCCTTTTGGGCTCTAAGCTGTCTCCATCTTTCAAATACATCTCCAATATTTACCAGGGGTTTGTTACGTCTCTGGTCACGCAACTGTTAGAAACATGCCAGGTTTTTTGTTGGGTAAAATCAATCTCCGTTGATCTTGTTAGTTAGTTTGCTGCTTTCATGGCTGTACTTATCTCACAGCTGTAGCGTGCTGTGCGACTGAGAGTAGGGAAAGGAAATGCAGAAGAACGTGCTTTAAATAGCGTTTAACAGTCTATGTGTGAGAAACACTGCGTTCGTCCAATCAGCTGGCGGTTTTCATATTTTTGAGCGACGATACAGATTAGCGCCACCTGCTGTTATGGAGACGTATTGCACGCTCAAGTCGTCGTCGCTGTCGTCGGTGTGTTCTGAGGCACTTTTTGGACCTCGGGGAGCCGACTGATCAGTCCGACTGCCTTTTCTGCCAACGGTCGACCGTCGGGTTGGTATGTCAGTGCCTTAATGGAATTGGGATTAAAGAGGATTCAGCTTTTATCAGTGTGTTCCAGTACGAGTCCTCAGAGAGCCTGTTCTCCACTTCCTGGCCCTTGTTCAGGAAAAGCTGAGTGTTATCGCCCAGACCCTGATTCCTTAGTTCTACAGTCGGTTTCTGTTCTGGAACATCCTTTCAAACTACTTGTGATATCACATTGACAACATTTACCCATTGAGTTCTGTGTTTAGGCGTCTGATTTTGTTAAACTCTTTGTGAAACATGAACAAACGCAAACAATGAACGCCGTAGAACTTTCTTTTGCGATCCAGTTTGACAGTCAGCCGTGAGGTGTTTGGTGTTTTAAGCCCCCAATGTCATCTTCCAGGCAGCGCTGCCTGAAAGGCACTAGGATTAGGCAATGGTTAGGGTTAGGTGCCTTGAAGTTGACGTTGGGGGCTTAAAACACCATTGAGCCAGTCGCAACGGAAAAAGAACATAAATAAACTACTTTAAAGTAGATTTTCTTGGGCGCTAAATAACGTGGTATCGGATCGGTGTAAACTCGAGTACTTTCAGGTACCGATACCAGGATTTTCTGCAGTGTCCGAGGCTTTTCGGAACATCTCTCATTTCTTTTGCCAACATTGTGATGCAAAGCCCATACAGTCAAACCATTTAGTATCCTTCTGTCTTTTCCTCCTGCTGGCAGCCAACCTCCAGGAGAAGCTGACCGACTTCCTCCCTAAGTTACTGGACTGCTCGACGGAGATCAAAAGCTTCCACGACCCTCCCAAGCTGCCCACCTACTCCACCCTGGAGCTGAGCGAACGGTTCAGCCGCGTCATGGCCGCCCTGGGCAGGGTGCCCACCGAGGCCAGATGAGCTCGGTGCGGGGACGAGACGCCTCTCCCTTGTCACAGGCCCCAATCCTGGGCAGAAACCCATGGACCTCTCTTAACCCATGCCTTCCTTATAAATCCAGGGGTCTCTCGCTTCTAGCTGTTATTCCTCTGTTACTCTTTTGCTGCTATAGGTTTTGCCATTATAAATATTATATCATTTTTATTTGAAGCAAAACACAACAGAGGAAGGAGGATGGACTGATGGGAGGGAATAAAGAAATAAGAGGGGAGAAGTTGGTGGAAGAAACAGTGGCAATCCTGCAATGGTTAAAAAGCCAAGCACATTTTGCATCCGCTTTAACAAAAAAAAAAACCAACCAGACAGACACGTTTGAGGGTTTTTCCATAGTTTATATTATTGATGTTGTTGCTGTTTGATTCAAGCTCCCCCAACCACAGTCATAGCCCTTTCTAAAGCACGCTTCTCTGCGTGAAAAGGATCACCCTGCTGCTCTGTCTCCAGTTTGGTACAGTATTACCACGTTTTGTTTGATTTTTTCTAAGGAAGTCAGGAAGAGAGCATCGGATTTATCAGCGGCTCAGAGTATCTCGATCAGGCCTCACGTCTTTGAGGACCGCGGCGGAATGAGATGTTTTAATTGCTGTGGTAGACAGCCGTGGACTTCCTGTGGCTTGTTAATACATCGAGAGAATCAAATTTTATTTATGGCCCTTTTAGGCCAAATAAACAAATGTTTTGCCTGATGTTGATTTGTCCTTTGTTTGCACAACAATAACTTAACTGATGTGTTTTATAATGGACTTTGCACACCATTGTTAGAAGTGAAAGATTACCTTTCGTGTGAGATATTAAAGTGGTGGACAGAGCTACTGGCAGTTAGCCCGGTAAGTAGAGGTTCAGTAAAGATCTGTGGTCAGAACACTTTCAGACCTGCTATGCTAACGCAGCTGGTTTTATGCAGCTTATTAAATCCCATTTTGATAAACGTGGGGATACCAATTCCAAAGCATACAGCATGTGGCCAAAAATAATAATAATACAAAATACTCCATTTTAGCTGCTTTGAAATGAATTAATTTCCTGGAGTAATAATAATTTCCTGGAACACTGATCACTACAAACAACCCATGTGATGAAGGCAGGAAGCATTTTCAGAAGCCCTTCTCAAAACCCTGCTACATGGGCAGATTATAAATCATAATCATCTTTTATAATTGATTTGATATGCTGTGCCATGTTTTGAATTTTACTTCCATCTCTTAACTGACAACCATGGAAACTAATCAGTCTGGAAGGATGACATTTGTTGATCCTACCCAGTATTTCCTCCAGTTTATTTCACAGCTTTGGTCACGTGCACACGTCGCCTACAATGTCCCTGTCCGTTATTTTGTCAGAACACTAGCTGATTTGTACAACTGAAGTTTTACCTGTCTTCCAGTATACTAATACAAGCTGTCCACAAAATCTAGGGAGTTTTTTTTTAACAGTTATACAAAATATTTTTAATTTTACACTAAATGCCTAGAAGTCCTGACTACGATCTACAAAGGCAGTTACAGTAAAAACTTGCCATGTTTTTTTTTTTCTTCATTAGAGATAAGTAAATGACATCTTAACGCTGCACTGAAATGTAGAATATGCTGTTGACATTGACACAAAGTATATGGAAATATTTAGACGTCTATAATTGAGCTTTTTAAAGACGTGGAGAGACCTTTTTTATAGTGCTCATATTATGCTTTTTGGCTTTTTCCCCTTTCCTTTATAGTGTTATGTATTTTTTTTGTGCACGTTATAGGTTTACAAAGTGAAAAAGCCCAAAGTCCCCCCAAAGGGACTTACCATCTCCAACAGAAAACACTGTTCACAAACTGCTCCAAACAGCTCTATTGTAGTCCAGCCTTTACTTCAGAGACAAACGTGGTCACTTTGGAACACACGTTATAATGCTCGCCTAGCTGCTAGCGTGGCACGCCCTCATACTCTGCTTCTGACTGGCTAGTAGTCCTTACCTAGCTACTGTCAGGGCACGCCCTCATACTCTGCTTCTGACTGGCTAGTAGTCCTTACCTAGCTACTGCGCATGTGCGACTCCCAACAAAGATGGAACAGAAGTGAGAGGTCTCACTCTGTAGCTAAAACAGAGAGCTCAATACACAGGGTGAAAAGAGGAGCTGCAGCAATGTGCACTACAACAAAAATATGTTTTTTTAAAATTAAACCATGTGAACCTTTTCTGATATAACCTCTAAATACAATTATGAACCTGAAAATGAGCATAATATGAGCACTTTAAAATAGATGACCTAGAAATTGAGAGCTGGACCATACAGTGTATGTATGGTTTGTCTGTGTTGATTGAAGGCAGTAAACTTTAGTGTGGAAGAACCGCTGTCATAGGATCACAGCATATTACCACCCAAACTTTTGCACACACTCCGATAACTGGGGCTCCGGCTGCATGCCGCTCACTCTGATGGGTTGAAGCATTCACACCGTCCGTCGTTGACCTGGCATGAACTTCTGTAGACAAGTTACAGCTGCTTGTGCAGTCCTTCACATCTTTCAGTACCAGTTGATGGCTTGTCTGCTGCAATTGTGTCTGGCTTCTATGTTTTTTTTTTTTTTTTTAAATCAATAAGCCACATTTTCAGCCACCGGCCTGTCACGTTATTTGATGGATGTTTGAGTGTTGAACCAATGTTACTGCACGCGCGCTGTTCTGCATAAAGAAGCCCTATTAGTGGAAACAATTGTTGAAAGATTTAGTCTTAGTCTTTCAACAATTGTTTCAAAATTTTAGACCGTCAACCCACGCACATTTTGACTTTATTTGATCTAATCTTGCATAAGAGCTCTTTTATGTAATAATGTTACCCATCTTAACAGTTTTGGAAGAAGTATTTACATCATTACTTAAAGTAAATACAGTAATGTAAAAATTACAAATTATAAAAGCAAAAATCCTACTTGAGCAAAATGCACTTAAAGTATCAAAGGTCTTTGACTGATATAAATTATATTAGATTGTTAATATTGATGCATCAAGTGTAAGCAGTATTTTACTAATGTGGAGGCAGAGCTAGTTTAGGCTACTTTACATTTGGGTAGTTTAGTCCAGTGGTTTTTAAAAAAAATCTAAATTATAGGTCCTAAAAAGTCTTACATTCGCTGGAGTATTGTGTTCCAGGTCTTAAATCATTTTTAACTGGTCTTAAATGTCCTACGTCCATGCAACGCTACCTCATTATGCACATTTGTTTCAAATTCAGTGGTGTTGCAGTTCTTTCTTTTGTTAGTCCAAATATAATTTTGCTGCATTATGACTACAAATGAAACCAACATGTAACTTATATTGCAGCCAATCAGCTTTCGTGATATTGGCGCGAGTCCGGATTGTACCACATACTTAAAATTTTATTTTATTTTTCAGCGATGGGGAAGTGCAAGTTGAGCCATACTTGGCTTGAAAAAGCTGAATTTAGGGCTTAGTTGATGTTGTGATAAAGGTCTTCAATTTCATTCATAATGGTCTCAAAAAGTCTTACATTTGAGTTGTTGAAATCAGCAGAAACCCTGCAAAGGGTCCCCAGATAAATCTGAGGGGTCGTGAGATAATTATTGAGAAAAGCCAGGAAAAACATTTTTTTTTATTTATTTATTTTTTTATATATATATTAAACCCTGTGCGACGTTCAGATTGGAAATAACTATTTTGGTGGAACTGCTAACCGCTCAGACATCTGACGTGATGAGTCTCGCATTGCCAGACCTTCCTCCATGGCGCTGCGGAGGAGGGTCTGGCTAGTCCACACAGCATTATGGGATGGGGGAAAAATGGTTTATTGGCATTTCTTTAAACCAATCACAATCGTCTCGGGCAGTGCTAAGCGCCGGACAGCGCCACGGTGCCTCTGCGAAATAGCCTCTGGAAGGAACTTGTTTTGGTGGAACGTGCTCGTTCAAAAGTTGTTTTAGTCGTGCGAGAGAAAACTCAGATTGGACAGATAGTCTAGCTAGCTGTCTGGATTTACCCTGCAGAGATCTGAGGAGCAGTTCACCATAGTCCTCAGAAATCCACCAGAGTTTAGAATGCCAACACAAAGGAAGCGGAAGGTGACGGCCATCCAGCAGAAAATGAGGGACATCTGGTGGAATTTCCAGCGGCAACGGAGCAATCCTGGAAATGAAACATTGTGGATATAGACTAGACATGTGAAAACGGGCCCCAACTCCACACTGCTTTTTTGGTAAGAGGTCACAAGCCAAACATGTTGGAAACCCCTGATTTAATCATCAAGAATGTGTCGTATTTTATAAGCTTATACATTTCTTTGTGTTAACAATTGTTAATTAATGAATCTAAAAAGTATCGGTGGAGTATAACTACAATATTTGCCTCTGAATTACAATCAGAAACAGAACAGAAGAGGTCCCGGGTTCAAATCCAGGACGAGCCCCCAAAACGTATGTCCTTATTGTGTCTAGGGGTGTAGGACGCAAATAATGAAATAATAAACCCGGGAGAAAGACAAAGGAGGAAACGCTTCAAAATTAACTTAAAGGATTTATTATACAAACTAAAGAACTAAACACAAAATGATCTTTAAAAGGAAGATGATTGTAACTGCAACAAACACAACACCACTGGCTCTGGTTCTGGTTCTAGTTCCACACAGGCTTCCGCAGCTCCACACACACGCTGTGGTTACTGCGCTCTGGCTCACACTGGCTCACATACACTGGCTCACACTGGCTCATACTGGCTCACACACACTGGCTCACACTGGCTCATACTGGCTCACACTGGCTCACACACACTGGCTCACACTGGCTCACACTGGCTCATACTGGCTCATACTGGCTCACACACACTGGCTCACACTGGCTCACATACACTGGCTCACACTGGCTCATACTGGCTCACACACACTGGCTCACACTGGCTCATACTGGCTCACACTGGCTCATACTGGCTCATACTGGCTCACACTGGCTCATACTGGCTCATACTGGCTCACACTGGCCTCCACTGAAGCCCCACTCTCTGTCACTGGCTCGGCACAGCTATTTAACCCCTCCCCTGATGAGAGCTGAACAACTTTAGCTGCGGGAATGACGCAACGCGCACACCTGGAGAGAGTGGCAAACAAAAGGAAAACCCCAAAACACGGCATGTAACAGGTACACATACACAAATATGACTTGGTGATGATTCGGTGCATATCAATAAACAGTGCAAGAGCATAAAGACATTATATAAAATAAAAATAAGAAATGTTACAACAAACATAATTATACGTAAAAATATATGTTATTAAAGGTGCTCTAAGTGATGTTATGTTTGGTGGTGCAGGTTGGCCCAGTTTGTTTTTGTTGCTGTTTGTGGAGCCTGGGCTGTCTACAAAGACTGCGTTTTTTTACAGTGTGTTCAGGGGACAGGCAGCTAGCAGATAGTGAGGAGGTGTTTGCTGTATGTGACAAAAAATGTTGTAGCCTAAATCATTGCTTAGAGCACCTTTAAAGTGCCCGTTTCAATGGGTACAGTTGGTCAGGAATGTGCAAATGATTGTTCAGTGGATGTAAAAGTTCACACTGTAGGTATAAGTCCAAAAAGATGTGCAAGAGAGGAGACAGGATGTGCGTTCATGTAACGCATAATGTCAGGAGTGCATCAGGAGGATAAGAGACTGTCAGTGGGGGTATAAAGTATGTTGCATACTGCAACGTTCTACAGTATTTCAGTAAATGCACTTTAACAATGATACTTGTCTTTACCGCTGCATCTTAACAGCCCTTAATCCTAAAGTGTACCAGTAACAAAAAAAGAGTAAAAGATACTCTGCAACAACAAGGCAGCAGATTCATCCTGCTATCTCAAATTAAAATGTCTACACGCGCTATGAGCAACAAATAGAAATGCAAAACTAAAATACTATGACCGCAGCAAAGCCGCTCTCATATCCGTCTGGTATCCTGTGGTATAAAGCAAATATGCTGACATCAGGATACGGAGGTGTTTCTAACAGTTTCTCATTACTTGCCATTTGGAGAGTTGCCCTAATGCACATTTGGGTTGTCATTATACCTCTCTTCACACCTTATAAAAAGCGCTGTCTGTCTCCGGGCCTCCCAATCCTTCCTTAGCTACTATCCATCCTCTCAGCTAATCACACTGGAGCACATTTAACCAACAAAGGAGGGTTCACAGAGGACAGTGCATTATAGAGCAATGGTGGCATGGAATTCATTACCGAGTTTTTTTTAATTTTTATTTTAGAAAGTGATAAAATATACTTTCATAAAAGTTACACTGGTACAGAAGAAATGGTGTAGAATACTATAATTAACTGTGTGTGTGTTTGTGTTGTTTGTAACCATCTTTCAGTTGGCCTTTTGATAGATCTGGTTGGGTTGCAGATGTTTACGGGGAATTAATTATCATTATCGGCAGCGGCATCCACTCATTTGGCTTATTATTTCTGTTGACTTGAAGTGAGGCATGAAGCCAAGTTCTGTGATGATTATAGAGTAGAAACTGTGGCAATTTATACAGTCCATGAAAACTGATGGGCAGGCTTAATTAGTGGTTTGAACTGGTTTTTCCAACAGCATCAAAATTTAAACCCCACAGACCCAACTCACAACTTGTAGTTGATACAAAACAGCTTTTCCCTAATTAACCTATATATTCAATGGAATTTACAACGACACATGAGTGCATATCTTACACATCCACACACATGTATCTTTGCTTATAAGGCTGCCTCCTGGTTCTTTGTTTACAGGTGAGCATTATCTAGCAACTCTCCGTTGGCTTGTGAGCTGGAAAAACCAAACTCTGGCCAGGCCAATCACATCGTGTATAGATCAGCGGTCTTTGGAATCGGCTTTGGCCGCGACTCTGGAAGACGTGGAGTTAAGCTTTTCTTTGAGAAAAGAACAACGAACGGCACTGAAGTCATTCTTAAAAAAGGAAGATGTGTTCGGAGTTTTGCCGACTGGATACGGCAAATGTTTAACCTATCAGCTAGCTCCTCTACCTTCTTTGTTGCTCTGGTTGGTTGTAGCTCTATCCTATTGCGTTCAGAGGGAATTTGAAAGACAACCGTTTATCCCGCCCCTCGGATTGAGTCCTGCCATTGGTGAGTTCCCAGACCCAACATCTGGATGTGGGTCTGGCTTGTCAGGCTACATTGTCTGTGCACAGTGGCGGTTCTACATTGAATTACACCCAGGGCGATACTCCCTTCAGGCGCCCCCCACTCCCCAAAAAAAAACACAACATTTTGCAAAATGACTAGTGTATATTTATTTTAAGTTCTGATAACTTATACTGTCATATTTTGTGCAGAATTGTGTTCATTGTCTTTTAAAAATGTTGGAGGTGGAGATTGTGCAACTTAAAAAGTGTGTTTCCTGTTGTAATTGCAATAGTTAAATAACTGGATTCTCTTAAGTGTGTTTTTTAAAGGTTCTAATGAAAGATTTGTGCAATTGAGAAATATAATTTTCTCTTTCACTTATGTTGTTATAACATATATATATATATATATATATATATATATATATATATATATATAAATAAATGTGCCAAAAATATATACAATCAGATATATAAAAATTCTCACTCAGCTTCTCTGTGCAGTGTGCGCAAGGCACCTTCTCAGCAAGCAGAGGCGCAAATTTGCCAATTCCCCACACGGTGAAATGATAGATAATACAGTAGAAAACCGTTTCAAGGATTTTTTTTTTTAAGTGTTCATGTTGCCCCCCATGAGTCATAAAAAAATGCGCCCCGGGCGGCTGCACGCTTCGCCCGTGCCAAAAACCGCCACTGTCAGCAATAATGCATGGAAACAGCACCAACTGGGATTTAGCACCCCACCTTACAACTATAGTTGAATTAATATAGGCCGAGTTGTAGTTAGAAATAAATGTGTGTTATAATGAAGGTGGATTTATCCCGTATTGAATGATTACACTTAAATCACTATTTGTTTTCCTCACCTCAGAAGTTGCCCAGAAGATTGCCTTTTTTTATGCAAGTTACTTTGTATGTATATTTTTTTTTCTGTAGCCTATTCATTGTTTATTTCATGTTTAATATGTTTGTTTATGTATGCACCTTAGTAATATGTTTTATGCATGCCACAGTGACAGAAAGGTGCTGGTTCATTCAATCTGCTAGCCATGCATGGGCTTATCTTTATCTAAGTCTACTTTTGCCGCTTTTTGATCGCTTTTGTCCAGGGTTGGAATGATGGGTGTATTATGTTGGGACTATTGAGTTGGACTATACCATGTTACAAATTAATTACTTTTGACACTAGGCCTACTGTAACATACACACATTGTTTTAAATTAAGCAACAACATGATATCATTACTGAGAGGCTCCTTACTTTGTTATCTTTTATGTAGCTAGCTAGTTAGGAGTGTTTTTTTGAAATGGGAGGGTTTTGGTTCTAAATTGTGATTGGACGAAAAACTGTCAATCCAATCTGGCAAGACTTCTTTTTTTTTTCTACCCTGCCAGTTACATTTATTAATGCGTGATAATGTTTGGACATGCATGTTGGTGGTGGATAGGTCAAGTTTCTTCACGTGGAAATATTCTCACTACTTATCTTTTGTCTAGCAGAAAGAATATTTTAGTAAAATGGGACTTGTGCCCTGGCTCAAAGGTTCTATCCACTGCGAACAGCTAACGTTAATGCTAACCCTTCGAAGCACCTGGACAAGCAAGCATGCCTGCAGGAAGCTAGCTAGCTAAAGACCCTGGTACATCTGAGCTAAAACTCAAGGCACTCCGCCCAAACAACCGAGGCTCCGACTCCTGTGGGACCCAGGGACTAACAAACTAATACGGTATGTAGAAATTAGGCAACCACTCTCCGTCGAGTCAACCGCTTAAACGTGTTCCCTCCTGTTTAAATGTGTAGCGCCGCCCACAGTGGTTAGACTCGGTTCAGGTTTAGCTAATAGCTAGGGGGAGGCAGTCTTTACAGGTGTTATGCCGAGTTTTGCATGCCTGCCGAGAATTGCATCCACGAGGGGAATACTAATGATTCTAAGGGCAAAGTACTGTTGAAAAACGGTATAATCTTCAGCGTCAGTTCATCATTGGTGATAAATAATCTGAAGTATATTTTAAAGTTTTTAGAGTCATCAATATTTTATCATTCTCAGTAGTAGTAGCATTTCCTTGCTGCCCGTGAGGTGGATGCAGTTTTCGGCAGGGATGAGTAATTTGTGCATGAGTTCGGCAGAACTATTGTCGCTGCCCGCGACATGGACGTAAATCGGCCGGCATGCAAAACACGGTATCAGTGAATTAATCAATCAGACCCCCCCCGCCCCCAACCCACACACACACACACACATATATATATATATCTATATATATCTATATAGATATATAGATATATATAGATATATATAGATATAGGCTACACACACAGAGATGCATAGATATCTAGAGTAAAACAACTATTACAATTAATTATAAAAACTAACTAAAACAAATTGCATATAAAATACAAGTAGATATGACTTGTTTTAATAAAAGGCATGGCTAAAAAGGTAGGTTTTAAGTTTGCCAATCGTACAATTACAACGCAATTACAATTTTGAATAACTGCACAGCCCTAAAACCCTGGTACACTCCGATAACTCTTAAACTTTATCACAAAATGTGTGCCTTTTTTGTTTCTCAGGGAACAATGACTGCGAGAGCGTCTGGTGATTTTGGTCAAGGTTCATCCTCATTCAATAATTTCCTGTTTTTATTGGATACGAGTTAAATTTCCTCAACGTTAGTTTACACCCGCCTTTGATGTTATATTTATAGTTTGTCTGCTCATACGTCTTTTGTCATAGTTCAATGTCCGCAGGTTTGAATAAATGAGTTACGTAGAAGGTAACAGCACACACACACACACACACACACACCGCTGTGAGCGAGTTGTGCAGTGACAGTCAGTGAAGCATTTGAAGCCGATGGTTTCAACTTTGCTGATAATAAATGGTACACAATTTTTTCCTCCCCTCCCAACTTAAATGACTCGCCTTTCAGTCGAGTAAGCATTTTGCGGTTGTCAAATAATTCGTACTTTAGAAAAGCGCATTAAAAGTAAGTGTGCTGTGGGAGCTCAGCCTCGCGCAGCTGCAGTGGTTGATTTAGGCAAAAGCCTCTCAGAGCACAGACCGCTCCAAGTTCACACGTCTGGCAATTTGCAGCCGCCGCATGAATAGAAGGCAGCGGAGAGCATTCTTCACATAGCCATTCTGAACACACATTTAACACCTTTGTTCGTGTGGGTCTTTAATCCCCCTTGAACTGAATATCAATTAACAAGCACCTCTCTATAGTCAGGTTTGAGAATAGCTGATGGTTAAAAAAAAAAAATAGAAAGAAAAAAGAAATGTCAAGGGGGATTTCAAATGGCTGCCTGTTCACTTAGCACTTAATGGTGCTTTCTGGGAGTCCTGCCCTTGTTGTGCTGTGTGTTTTATGGTCAGATACAAGTTGTGCAGGGAGAAAAATGCCATCTGGGCTCTGTGCCAGGGGCTGGTGTTTCACAGCAGCTACCGCCTCACACCTGGATGTGATGAGAAACTTGCAGGGAGAAGGGGTCTGAGGTGAGGAGGAGGGGGTGGGGGTGGGGCTCTCAAGGTGCCACTCCCATGGAGATGCAGCTGGGCCAAACAAGACTTCCATCAGCGGACACACAAAAGGTGAGCTGGCGGGTCTGACTGCCTCGTTACTGGAAGCCCAGCAGCCGCCACCAGACTGCTGAGATCTGCTTCTTTGGGCCGTCAGCGAGGGGCAACGCTAATCAACTCCTGGTGCTAATGAGTGATGTTGAGCATAAATCCTTTCTCACAGGATTGGCTGTGTTGTTGCTGTTGGCCGGGTTGCTTGGGAAAGAAGCATTTCACTGCAGGCTGTAGTCTGTGTGTGCTTTTCCTTTTATTTTATTTTATTTATTTTTGAGTTAACTCCAACCTCAAAACTGGGCATGCTTTCTGTCACTTGCCTTTGTCTTGTTGAAACACATCATCTTGCCTTGTTGACTTTTATGAGTCTGTCAGCTCAGCGCGGTCTGGGAGTTTGAAGACGAGGGGAAGTGAGGTCACCTCATGCTTGACCATCCCACTCCCCACTCCTTGGCTGGATCTCTAGGGACCGGGGATGCAATTTGAGAACCTGGGATGCAGCCCTTGTTCTGTATTTGTTCTCTCTAGTCATAGACACCCTAACTTGCACTGCAGCTGGATTCTCACGTTATCACGAGATCACGCGGAATCACATATGGCACGGAAATCCACCAAGGCAGCAGCGGGACCAACCACGGCCGTGGTTTAGGTGTGTGTGAGACGGCCGCGACCGTTTGCTCAGAACAACAATGGTGGACATGATAGCCAGACAGACAGACAGACAGACAGACGGTTCATCCAATCACCTGCCAGGTATTTTTTGAAAGTGCCTGCCCTTTTATGAAGTTACCAATGATGGGGTAACAAGCCATCCGGCGCGTCAGGTTAATAGACCCTGGGAGTCTGAGTTTTGGCTGAAAAAGTATAAATAAGTGCCACCAGTCTCCTCTCCAAACACACAACGTGGCACTGTGTCCATGGTCGGCATTCAATCAGCACATGTGGAAAGGACCCGGCATGTGTTTATCCCGATAAGACTGCAACAGGATGGAGAGCTGACATCACAAGATGGTCACAGGGGATTATGGGATTGTAGTACTATGCGGACCATAAGCTCTTCAGTCTTCATTTGACCAGTGATGAACATATAGTGATATGTTCAATGTATCGTCAGTGTAGAGACATGATATCTGTATCATGCCTGTTTCGCGAAGTCGCGATCGCGCCAATTCACGTGAATTCAACCAATCTTTTTTTGGCTGCGACTCGCAATTTTGACCAATCAACCGCAACTTTTCCGCAAATTTGACCAATAACCTGAAGTTTCCCACAACTTCAACCAATCCCAGCAGTCCCACGTGCCGTCAGTATGTGACTCTGAGAGCCAATGACCAAGCGGGAGTGAGAACGGCCACGGGTTGATCATTTCCTTGTTTCTGATGAAGACGAAACGTGTGTGACTGACTCGGAACATCTCACATTTACCAACAAAACGTACAGCGAAAGACCGTGCAAAACATTTCAGACCGTCCTGCCAACCTGTATACATTTTAACATCAATGTACGCTGTGACGTTTATTCACTCTAAAGTCGCTGAAAGCTGCTGCTGTTTACATCCTGTCGGCTCTCTGCAGCGGGCGGGGCTGCTCAGTTCCCCCCCGCGACTGACGCGCGCGCACACACACACACACACACCCACACCCACACACACACACACACACACACAATCACACAATCACACGCGGTGGATGCAGGAAAAACCAGAGATGAGACGACACAATGACCTAAATTGAGGACAGCTACTCTTGTTATTGTAAGTGCAATGATAAGTGAAAGTCCAATAAGTACTTAATCAAACCGTATGAATGTGTGTCCCAGGCCAGGACAGGAAATTAACTAACAATGTAAAGATCAACAAGCCACTGACACATATGTTCACATTTGATTCATTCAATAAATTATTATTTTTTGTCTTAAACCCACCAGCCATTTTCATATTATACCAACTTTTTCAGCAGCCTGAGCCTTTTTGGTAAGGTTCCTAGAAACTCTCAGCCCAGAGTAATTGTATTCTCCCCAAAACAAGTTTCCTTTTTATTTTGAAAGAACTATATAAAAAAAAAAATATAAAATGCAGCATTTATCGCAACCTTTTGCAAACGCTCCCGCGAAATCAGGCATTTTGGGCCGTAACAATCTCAAAAAAAGGCAGCGAAATCCTGGAGGGACTGACTAGTCAGAAGAGCTCTGTTTAGTGTTTAGAGTGTGTGATGAGAGTGGCAGAGTCAAAAGCAGTGTGTGGAAAAACTGCAACTGTGCTCTTATGTTTCCTAACTTTTCTTTTCTTGAAATTACCTTTTTAAAAAACAGTAAAACAGTGGCGGCTTTTTGCATATTTTTGTTTTATTTTTCAATGTGGTTTTATACCTGCAATAAAATGCATTACTTTCTTCATTCTTAATTCTTTCTTACCGTTCCTAATTAGTCCCGATGATGTAACTCGTAAGTGCTATTGCATACTTTTCTTTCAGAAGCAGCTAATAAGAACTGAACACAAACAGGCCGCAGCACTAAGCGCTCCCATGGAAAGCACTCCAGACATTCAGCATTCAATTTCCCATTTAGGCAAAGTCACAATCAGCAAAACGAGTGCCTTGGCCTCCAGTCAACGAAGAAAAGGACTGATGCCTTTAATATATGAAGAAACATTCGCTGAAGCTCAAGGCCGTAAATCATTTCCTTTAAGCCCTTTCAGCCCACAGTTTTCTTCTTTAATTTGCCCTCCCTCCCCCCACCCTGTGGCCCAGATCACTGAGAAACTCACTAAGAGCATTGTTCCTCCTGCCAACTCACTTGGCATATCTAGTTTTATTTAAAATCCTCCGGCTGTTTGGAAGGAGGACGGAATAAGCGGTGTTAAAGGTATTTATGAGCTTGTCCTCAAATAACCTTCCTTTAGATCAACAGTTTGACTAATACATGTTACAGTAAACCTGATGTTGGCAGTCACTATGAAGAAGTTGTCTGTATGACTGATGTCGGTTGTGATGGCTGCCGAGCCAAGATGTATTAATTATAGTAGCTTTCAAACAGACTGATCTCTATAAAAGACGCAGTGTTTGGAAATGACCAGTCTGTTATTTTCAGTCAGGTTTTACTCCTGTCACAATCCAGTTCTTAAGACGGTTAATATGTATCAGCAGCAAGTACATGGTTAAGCCAAGTCACAAATAGGAGCAGGACTAAAAGCTGCTTGGACCAGTGGTCTGGGACACTTCCCTGCAGTGTCCCTAGTTTGAATCCTGCAGGCAGTCTTAGCATGTGCTTCGCTTTTATCAAATAGTATGTCAGAAATGTAAGCTGTATTGTTGAATTCATGTACATAATACGGTTATCTGCTTTTAGTTCAAAGCTCATGGTAATAAAAACAATATAAAATATAATAGCCAAAAACAAATTTTGGAATTCAATCCACTGTGGAAATTATACATTGTCAGTGATGACTTGACAAAAATCCCAACTTCAAACTGAAGTTGGAACTCACTTTGAAACTTGGCAGCAGTATGCCAAGAACATCCTATTGCCATAGTGGCCGACATATCCAGACCTGTCTGCATGGGTGTCTGTATCACTGAACATTGCTGCTGCTGTTAAAACCTTATTTTACCCTAACCTAATTTCTACTAAGATAATAATGCCTCACTGGCAACCATTGAGATGGAGCCTGAAAAACTAACAGGATAAAGGAAATAGCAGAATACTCGGTAAAGCCTCGGTATGAAAATCTATCTGTGGCTTTAGCCTTGAAAAAGTAGTTTAGCAGCCATGTAGGAGGTCAGCGTATTTGATGAAAATGACTTTGCTTATGTCGGCCTCAAAATGTCCAAATAAAAACTACCAGGTTTACACGACAGATATTTGTTTTTATATTGAGCATTTTCCCCCTAAACTCTCCCATAATCCATTGCATTTAAAACTCGTGGTATCTAGCCGGACCTCTTTTTGTTTTGGCTCTCGGTCCTGCTCAGGCATGGCCTTCAGACTGATGCTACCTGTAACGACATGTCAGAAAGTTTGCAGGGGTTTAACCACTTTTCTCCTCTTTTTGCTGCATACTTCTATGACAAGCCTTTCAGCAGTTACTGTGTCTTAGGTTTGCTTTTTTATTAAGTTGAATTTAACTGAAATTAAAGGTATAGTATACAGGACTTTCCTAAACATACAATGCATAGACTAATGCAAAAGTAATGCCTCTCAATCATCACTTATGACCCACTAGTGTCTGTATTTGCGGAGACCTTGCCATCTGCCTGTATTTTCTCATTTTCTTCTTATTTTGCTGTGTCCTGGACCAGTGGCGGATCATCACCCACAGGTTGACAACCACTGCTCTAATAGCTAGCTAACCACTTAGTCTAATTGCCCCCTAGCCTAATCCCTCGGACAAACGCCTCAAATAACAAACTCAAAATGAATCAGGAATAGCTCGTCAACCATGAGGCCTATTGTGCATTAGGTAAGAAGCTAAGGAATATGAATCTGTGGTAATTAAAACTATGTCTTTTACCATTCCAGATTCAATAACGATGCAATAAAGAAATTAAGATTTTAATCCTCGCCTAGCATAAAATCTGAATTTCAATAATACGACCTACTACACAACCTACTGCTTTACTACGACTGTAATCATGAATGTGATTAAAATACAACATTCATGGTAGAATTTATAAAGATATACTCAGGCAATGTTTTGGCCATGTTTACTGTTTATATGTTGACTGTTGACACTATTTATTTTAATAAAGCCATGTTACAAATAACATTAAGCTTCAAAAACATTGAAATAGTAATAATCGCAATTAATATTGATCAATATGCATATGTGATGGAAGAGCTCCATGCTATAAGGCTGATGAAAGGAGAATGGAAGGTATGGAATCAGATTTACTAGTGCAGTGCCCGTTTGGAGCGCGTGCCTGTTCGGAACGGGCCGATTGCTTGGTTCCCAGTATCATGATTTTATAACCGCGACCTCTTCTGACAAAATCACCAAACACATAAGTTAAAAGACAACAGCTGTGCTGTGAGTTTGGCTGTATTTACTTGTGATGATCATAATCACACAAAGAGAAAGTTAGAAGCGACAGAATGTCTTTCTTACTTTTCCTCCTGCACGGTGCACGGACCCCATCTGCAGTACTACCTAACGCGCCCGTCGGCCCGCGACTCGGTTGTTGAATTGGTGCGCGAGGACTTATATTGTGCGAGTGGCAGTTAATATCTGCACATGTGAAATAATATTATTTGCTTGTGAGCGTGTTCTATCGCACTCGCAAATTATTAAAAACTAAATTATAATTATAAATGAAATAAATCTGACGCCATAGACTCTTATTCATAAGATGGCCGCAGTGATGCCCTTCTTTGTCCTTGTCTAAAATGTCCTTGTTTTTTCTTCTTTTTCTTTGGTCTGTGTGGAGAAAGCAAGACAGGGAGGGTGATATTGGCATATTAAGCAAGTTTAGATTCTTTGGTGCCATTAGATATCTTTCCGTTGCTTAGACTTCAGTGAAGTGATATGCTGCATCACACACTCACTCAGTGTGATGATGGAGTATTTTAATCATGTGCCTTCAGTACTGCTAATATTGATATATCACAGTACATGTGTATGTATCACTGTGTACACACTGTGTGTGTGTGTGTGTGTGTGTGTGTGTGTGAGAAAAGTGGCGAAGGTAAGGTACAAAGTCTGTGAGGGAATCTAGACTCCATGGTCCTTGGTCTCTGTGTGCCCATACCCTCCTCTGACTGTTTATGAGTGCAGCCCTGCTGTGTGTGTAGTATTATCCCATATATAGAACATACCTGCAAACTAGTCGCTTTTCGGCGAAAATTTCCGTTTTGAATGGGAAAATGTCATCCATGTGAATTGTGTAGATCCGAAGAGTTTTTATTTGGGGGGGTCGGAGACCCGGTGCTAATACGGCACCGGTGCCTTAACGACAGTTATCTACCGGACCGAATAGCAACGCAGATTTCGGTGCCTTATTTCAGTGCCTCTTAAATGCCTGCGCTTCTCTCTGATGCTCCGAAAACGGACGTTAGAGGGAACTGAAACATCGCCGCACGGGACACTAGTCAACACTACACTCGACAGCAGCTAACGTTAGCCTACCGTTAGCTAGCAGCTGGAGTAAACACGGTTAAAATGTTGACATCTAAACGGTGTAAAAGTGTGACTGTATTTCACTGGAGAGGATTGTAACACCAGACTGTAGCTGCCGTTGTCTGAAAAACAACACAGACTCAGCCTCGCCTCGCCAGCCTTGTGGTGCATTCAAAGTTGTTGTAAAATACCCTTTTCCCATCCAGTGGTTGTTTTTGTAGTTTAACAGGAATTTACTGGTGAAATAAGTTATTGTTATTCCATTTTTAATAAATCATTTAATTTTGACCCTGTGGCCTTAGCAATACACAAGTCGTTCTTTAATGTCGCCGTTTTGTGCTCTTTTTTTTTTTTTTTAGATCAACTTTTTATTGTTTTATATTTTTGAACAGACAAATACAATTGAACAAGGTGCTCCTTTTTTAAATATATATATATATATATTTCAGTTCAAGCACCGTTTTAAAAGTATCGTTTTAGCACCGGGAAAATGTTGTTGGGGGGGATGTGTCACCTTTTTCAGCCCTTCTGAGTTTGCAGGTATGATAGAAAGAGTTCTATCAAAGCTTTGAAGATCTGTAATCTGCTGTGCAATCTAACAGTGCTGGCGTCACACATTGAGAACCAAATAAACCGATGCTGTGTGACCTTTCCTGTCCATTTTAGCACAGGAAATGTGTTCCACATAGAACTACGTCGATAATGTGGAGAGCTGCAGGTCACTCATAGTAAAACCCAGCGAGGCAGTTGTCTCTTCTTTTGAACAGCAACATGCAGACTTATCACTTTACACTAGAACTCCAGACACTCACTGATAGTGCACCCAACCACAATTAAGGTCTACCACCTCTGCTAGTAATAAATGCATGTGAAACTACAGGAACATGGCGTAACACACTGTAAAACACACTACCTTTATTAATGGTGCAGGAACATGCATCAACCCATCCTATTAGCTCACTTAGCTCAGACACTCTCCTTTCTACATTGTTACCCTTCTCATAGTCTCACATTGCTAGACCCTGCTCAACAGTGCTGAGGAGGAGGGTCTGGCTAGTCCACACAGCATTCCGGGATGGGAGAAAAACGTGCTCTGGTTTATTGGCATTACTTTAAACCAATCACAATCGTCTTGGGCGGTGCGGAGCGCCAGACGGAGCCACGGTACCGCTGCAAAATAGCCTCGGGAAGGTAGTTGTTTTGGTGGAACATGTGAACGTTCTAAGGACAACGTGGCCCAAAAATGATCGTTCCGCCCCAAACAGCATGCTGTTAGGGTGCAGTTCAGGTACAGTCCATTTGCTCAGCCTAATCGGCCAAGTCAGAGTCCTAAGTTTAATTTATGGTCGCTGCGGTGTTCGGGCACGAAGTGTGGCCACACCACTTTAGGGTGTTAGGGGAGTGTGCCACCCACTAACATGTGTTAGTGGGTGGCAGTTCCCCCATTGCGCCACCATGCCCTAGTTTAACTGTGGCTGGGTTACCTGACAATGTGGTGTTGGTGCTGCAAAAGTGGATGAATCCGAATATTCGACATGCCCTGAGTCCTGATCAGTCCCCCTATGGCCGCATGGCCGCCACCATAGAAGCTTCAAATATTCGCTGTTGATTAGTACCAAAGCTTCAAAGCACAAAAACATTGGTATCCAGGACAGCCCTAATTTCCTTGGCAACCACACCTGTAATAGCCCTCCATGGACAGCCTCCTGTTCTGCTGCCGTAGCCCTTGAGCATATGTAGTGGTGACTTGGTGGGTCATTTCATTTGGTGGTTGTATTTTCGTTGTCGCTCTGTTAGTATGTCATAAGCTTCGTTGATCTGATTGGTTGTTTTAGCCCGTCTATCACCAACATAGGTGGTGATAGACAGATGGTTTATCCAATCAGCTAACCAGTATTTTCGCCCCTTCCCAAAAGTTCTCCAACGGAAAGTTCAAAGATTGATATGCCGAGCAAATGCGAAGCAATCCATCTGGCGGAGTCAGGTTACTGACGGTCCACCCGGTTCACCTGGATGCCTTGTCAACCCGTTCCCTTCAGTCTGAGCCACTGCAAGTGTTTTGGGGGCATGCAGGCAGATACAAATCTTCCTTTCTCTTGAAAATGAACACCAAATTTATCTTCTAATGTGCTGAATCCCAATAAGCTTGGATGAGAAACGGTGAGACGGCGAGCATGCATGCAGCATATCTTAAATTTCTTGCAAATTCCTATCCTGGTAATGTAAGATAGTGTCTTATCAATCCCCCAGACACAAATACTTTACAAGCATGTAAACAGGACTAAAGCTACAGTATCTATTGCTGTTTTTATAATGTGTAAACATGCTGAACATACACTGAATCTGAAATGCTTTGAATGTTCACTACCTGGCTTCCACCGACAAGTACTGAAAGGTATGTCTGTTTATTACCTGTGGGGGGCAGCAGCAGGCTTGAGATGCATCTAGGCTCCATGTAGTGTTAAAAGAACAAGAATAGGAAGGAGAACAACAACATAGGGGTGTTGAGAAATACTTGTTACAGTTACAACAATGTAGGCTAGATTGTGTTATTATATCAATACGTGGAAAAAATGCATTTTAAATTATTCCAAGTTTCTAATCTATTAACGTTTAGGCTACGTTAAACTCAGCCTATTGAGTTTGTGACAAATGAGACTTTATAAATTAGAAACCATTTTACATCTCAAAACAAACATATTAATGAGACCAAATTTCTCCTTGGTGATATCAGTTAATCGTTTTTGCAGCAGACATGTTGACTGTTGAACATTAATGATGTTCCCATTCTAGCCAGTCTCCCAATA
>NC_135867.1:25805641-25823141 GCF_031162955.1 Sander vitreus
CTCTCTCTCTCTCTCCCTGTGTGTTTGACTCACCCTCTGTCGCACTCTCTCTCGGCTTTCTGCCTCCCGGAGGGGTGGGGAGTGCCATATGGGAGCTCAGAAAATTGGAAGTGGATCAGAGATAGACGAGAGAGGAATCTGTCATTCTTGGTCTCGGATGTCGGGATCTATGTGGTAAGTGCTCCCCTCTCTTTCTCACTCTTAGCACTTTTTGGAAGTTCTGTTCTGTACCAAGAATCTCCATATGCCTGGATTCTCACTGTGTTTGACTCCGCATTACTTTTGATTCATTTGTTGCCAGCAGTTACCTATTTTGAGTTTTATTGTTGGACTCGCGATTCTGTTTTTCGAGCATCCAAATGAAGACGAATTCTTCTTCCACTTCCCTTCAATGAGTTCATGTTTCGTTGTTGCAATGAATTGGTCAGCTCTGGTGATACGAGGGGGCTTTGTGCATTCACATTTGCACCAAGTTTTGAGGGTCAAGGTGGAGTGAGAAGGGAGGTGGAGTGGAGGCCGACTGGGGGAAGGGAATCCGGAGGGGTCAAGGAGAATGGCACTTGGTCCAGGCAGCACAATGGCTCTGTAAACTTTTTTTAAGCATGATATTGTCACTGCGGAACATGTGCCTGCCTCAAAACCTGGAAACTACTGCATGTTTCAGCTGGCTTGTAGGAGCTTTGTTGTGGAGGCCATTTATTTAGCGGAACAGTTGCTCGGTGCTTTCACTTTTTCATAAGCTGGGAATTTTTAAGTCTCGGTTGAGTGCGGTCCTGAGACATTGAGCGTCAGAGTTTTGACACACTCTTACCATCTGACAGCTGTTGCACACTTTTATTGTCTCATTATATATATTTATATGTATAGGATATATATCTTTATTTATATATATATATAATGTTGTTTTTTTGTTTTTGTTTTTTTCACAAAAATGATACCATAGGACCAATAAGACCCAAACTTAGGATTCCAAGTTCACAGTATTTCTTGAAGACTGAGCCACGTTTCAGATTTAATCAGTCCAGGATGCATTGCTTCATAAATCCAGATTTTGTAAATAGCTTTGCTGAAAGGTGGCTTGTTGCAGATTATTAGCAGTTTGTTCATCTCCATAGAAACAGGTCATGGTAGATGTTGCTGACAGTGCAAACTAATGCATTACTGCAGGCCGACTGAATGGCTCCATTATGTGATAAATGTAAGGGATCCCTCTTGAGCACTGGACTCGCATACAGCCGTTAAAGCTACACGTTTGTTTCTGTTGAAATATGTATGGTATATTTTACAGTAATGATAGTGGTGAGGAATTATTGAAAGTAACATTCCCCATGAATTGTATTTAATCAGAAAATGAATAATATAGAATTAATAATGTTGCCTAAGTTCTTTACAAGTTGGCGGTATTGACTCTGAGAAACTATGAATAGTCTCCTTTCTTCTATTTCCTTTTCATGTATTTGCAAACTAAAAGAACGTGTGTGAGAATGTGTGCGAGTCTGTGAAAATGAGCTGAGTTGAGTGAGTGAGTGAGTGAACTCCTTTTAGGAAGCTATTGAGCTTGAGAGCTGTGATTTATGTGTCTCACCTTGATGATTCATTGGCAGTTTGGGATTTTGACCCCACTCCCTCGTCTCTTTGAAGAAAATCCGAACCTGTCTCTCCGACTGACTCACTCGGTGCCTCCCTCGCTCCCTTCCTTCATTAGACATCTTAGTAACATGGGAATGACGTGTCTCGACCGGCATTAACATACTTATTTCTCCTGTGAAAAGTGGTATTTTAAGCAAGAATTGCTGAATTTAGTTGTGGCTGTACGAATGTATTGTTAGCCTGCTCTCTGTGCAGCATAGTGACTGACTAAGCATGCTTGGAAGCTTTTCTGAATTTCAGTCACTACCACTCCTTTATAAATACACACAACCTGCTGCAGAATCTAGTTCTCTATTTTGGGCATGTGGGTCACAATCTAATAATGCAGCACACTGCATACCTGCACAATGAAGACCCAAGTTACTGTCAAAAAGTTGAGGTGGCTACTGCTTCAGCTCTACAGTATAACATGACAAAAATGTACAAGCATGAATTGCCTGCTCAGCACTGGGAAATAGAAGATACATGTGTGGATTACTTTCTTGTTGATCAAATAGTTTCAAGTCTTTCCTCTCAGGCACAAGACTTGAACAAATCTAAAAATCCCCAAATGAACTCAGGAACACATCTGTGTTGTCTGCTATCCCAAAGCCTTCTGTGCTTTGTTCAGGGGAAGGCAGCTGATAACAGTTTTTACATTCATTTTACAATCTGAGGTTTGTCGAGTTCTTTGTGTCAAGTCATTTTGTAGGTTTTTCGACACCAGAATTTGCTGTTGTGTATGTTGTTTATATATTTCAGTTGGAGTGATAGTCATCTGGTACATGTCTATAAATCATAAAGCACAATCGTTAAATGATGAAGTAATTTGTGAGCCAAACATTTTAGGTGAGTTCAATGTTTCTGAAGTCATAGGAGTACAGGTGCTTAAAAAAAAGACTGCAGAGTTTTGTGTGTCACTATGAAGTCAGTTGGTACGGTACAGTTCATGCTGGATTTTTTAAATCTGCAAGGTATTTCATTTTTTTTTTTTTTTAAATAATGCTCATCTGTTGTACGTCTATACATGATCTTAGTTGTTTGTTCTCCTTTATGCCAGATGAAGATGTGTCGCAAAAATAACCTGTCTGACCTCCACAGCCAATTTTAGCTTCTCCCTCATGCCTCCTCTGGTTATAAATTAGCCCGGTTGCTGTTTACAAGCAGTGAAAGGAAAAGCTCACTTAGTAGCAGTGATTTATTAGTTGTTAGCCTGCTGCTGCCATGTGAATGACAGAGGTGCCATTCAGGATGAAAACAGAAACTTCTGAAAGCAGGCAGGATCTGACTTCTTCAGGAAATAGGAGGTGGTTTCCTTTTCTGCCACTCAACCAAGAGAAGAAATGTTTTTTTTTAGTATTCCTTCCAAAGAAAATGTTTAGTCCTGGAGAGAGCATGTTAATAGTGCAAATCCCATTCCACATGAGTTGTTGGATAGCCATAAGGACCTTAAAAAACTACAGGGGAACAAATATGAGTGTAAAAGTAAAATTGAAGCACTTGTGTCTTAATCTATTTACATTTCATCACCTTAACACAAAATCTGTTGTGTAGTGGCACTTGAAATCCATTTGCTGTTACCCCAAAAAGCACTTCTCTTCTTTTTCCACGCCTGGTGGCTCTTTCGTCAAGGCACTGCTTCGCTATTGGTTCATTCTGTAACCTTTTAGGTACGTGTGCCAAACCAGCACACTGAAAGAAACCAGGCTGCATGGTGCATGCCGAGAGTCATGTCCAACATAGAAGAGTAATCCATCTTTGTAAATCGAGTTGTGCGTACTCCGATTACGACCTTAATGCGAGTAAGATAATGTTGTTAAGATGTTTGTATGACAGTCCCAATAATCTCAGTATTGCCTTACTCGGGTAGTGATTGAATTACTGAAGAGCAGGTCAACACAATGAGTGACAACCCTGTTTGCCTCTCCTGTTCTGTCCACAACCCTTTCTGTCGCACACAGAAGTATTTAGGCAGAAATCCCATTTCTTACCTCTTGAAAAAGGAATATTTTAAATGAACAGACCTCAGACTTTCAGGTCCCCTACTGAATTATATCTACCTCACAGTAGAGACAGTAGACCAATGGCAGACACAAGTTACACTCATGAGCCTGGACGAAGATGGGTTTTGTAAAGTTTTGCTGACTAATGTGGGCACACAGTGTGTGACTGTGAATCCATGCTGTTCCAGGAAGGAATATGAAAAACTGCTCCAACAATGCAGCTGTTCATGCAGTCCAAGGAGTTCATAACCCTGGAGGCCAAGACAGCAGGAGCCTGGCTGACTACATTTTGTCCCAGCACCCTTGTCTCTTTTTAGCGCTTGAACAGATCTGACTGGCACTATCATTACTCAGTGCAAACCTGTAATTACCTAGACATTATCTGGCATTACCAAACGCAAACCGAATCAGTTGGATCGGACATCAAACGGGCTTTACCCTGCCAGCTCTCTAGTACAAAGTCCATGTAATGTCCAATTGAGCCCAAAGTGTGAGAATTTACAGCAAGCAGGTGGGCGTGTTGATTACGTTTTTATCGGCTCATGCAAAAACGGAGGCAAACAAACGTCCAAGGGTGAAGAATAAAGGGGATTGACACAAAGATGGCAACAAAAATGTCTAACAGGAGAGACGACGAGATTCGGGAACTTCGCGGTAAGGGCGACGAAATCGTCAGACAAATTTAAGGAACGGCAACAGACACGGTTGTTTATGACCAAATTACCAACAGCCCCGTGGCGCAGTGTTATCAGCGTCATGTCTCTTCTCATGCACGCTCCACCTAGTGCCACCCCTTGTTTAAACCAAACAGAGACAGAGTTTCCACTAAGTGAGAATGCATCTGGCGCGGACAATATCTTGTTGTGTGAAAGGGAAACTCTGGAGTATCGGGACCTAATTCCTCGGACGTTGGATTAAATATGTGAAAACGGCTGTAGAAAAACCTTTTCAGGTTGTTGTGTCAAGCACGCGCAAAGCTGAGTATTCCCAACATGACCGTCCATACGATTATGCTTAAGCAGGAGGTCCAGCCCAAGTTTGGATGGCAAAGGAGAAGCCTAAGTGTCGTAGTAACATGATGTGCCATTGCAGGCTAGGGTTTATTCTGGTCAAAGCTTGAATCGTCTTCCCTGATTCAGATCGTAGACAGTAGCCCCGTGTAGGGCCGCAGATCAGTTGATCAAACATCACATCATCATGTTTCTTGAGAGGGTTTTCGTTCTGGCAATCTGTGTCAAGCATATGAGTGAACCATGTATCTTCCCTGTGGTTGATTGTTTGAGTTCTCTTGTCTGGATTCCTTGTTTTCCCTAAAATACTGTGAAACTGTGGAAGAAATAGTTTTGCTCACCTTGTGTCCAGTCAGATTTCTCTGGTCTGCTAGCATGTACCAAACTCTGGGATGCATTCCTGCTCATTTCTTGTGTGCTATTCTGGTAAGGAACTTCTCCGAGTCTCTTCCATTGACCCGTTCACACTTTTACAAGCTTCTGTTGTCAAGACCCTCCAGTCCTGAGCAGTGCTGTGGCTCACTCCACCAGGACGTAAGCTTCTGTACGAAGAGGATTCTCAGTCCATCTAATGGACATGCAGCCTCTGTGTAAATCACTCCGTTAATGTGGCACCAGAGTTGAGCTGCCGTAGTTTGAATTCAGACAAGTGATATTCTTAAGACATTTTTTTTTACTAGAGATGCACCAATCGATCGGTCGGTGACTAGAATTGGACGATTATCATAAGCCATGACAGTCTTAGATATAGCCAAACTGTTTACACGCATGCAGCGCACAATGGTTCACGTCGCGCGCACAGCGGCACAGACAGAAACCGACTACTGTCACATGCAGTGTTGGCAACTTGGCGACTTTCTCGCTAGATCTAGTGACTTTTCAGACCCTCTTAGTGACTTTATTTCTAAAAAGCAACTAGCAACAAATTTAGTTCAAGTAGTTTTAATTTATTCAAATATAGTATATTATAATTCATTCCCATGCATGCTGCTCAGAGACCGGCTCTTCTCCTCAGGCAGGAGGATGCTGCTCGCCGCAGTTATGAGTTAATAGAATATAATACACACACCTTTACATTCTTGTAAATAGATACTGATTCATAAATAGTTTTGTATTAATAAATACATAGATGAATAAATACATATTTTCAGGTTGATAATAAATAGTTGACTCTCCTGCTTTAAGGTATTCCATGGAAACAACTTAAACTTCATGAAAGACAGTGAGGATGACATTATGGGTCATTAGTACAACTCACTGTGATTAATAGTACCGTGGACAGCTGGATGCAAGATGCCATTCAACACTAAGATAATGTTGACAGATGATATGCATCATAACTCAGATTCTTTTTTGAATTATTAATGACATGAGCCAGGTCCTGGGCCTTCTCAGTGGAAGGTAACACAAATGTTTAGTGTTTTCTGTAATAAATGAATACCCATGGCTACATTTTAAATGTAACCTATCATTGCAATATGAATGAGAAAAGTACAACAACATGTTGGTCTTTGAACTTTGAACGTATTTGAAGCGACATAAAAAAAAGATATTGCAAAGACAATGAAGTTACAGCTTGCACGCAAGCACACACACATATGCATACACACACACACACACACACAAACACTGACATACACAGCATTGAATTCTATCACAAATGGCCCCCAATGGGTTGGTTATAAAGGGGGTGATGTCACGTCTGTGATCGCGACTGTGTGTCCCTTTACCAGTGATCCATTTCTTATCCAGCTGTCAGCACTGACACAAAGCAGAGAGAAAGAAAGGAAGGACAAAAGAAAGAAAGAAAGAAAGAAAGAAAGCAGTCGTTTATTTTGTATCCCCTTCTCCGCCACCTTTCAGCCAACTTTTTTAAAGTGTCCCTATGATAAGTGAAAGGGTGCTAACATCAAACTTGCTAATGCTATTTGCACACATGATTTGAAAAAGCGCTGATCTTTGTTTGTGCTTTGGTGCATCCAATTTACATACATTATTGCACATCAGTTATTATCTTATTTTGTGTTCCATCAAATTGAGAGGCTTTTATTCTGGACAGTTGCCTGTTTCTCAGGTCAAGAGATCATCAGCAATTTGTCTGCTTGTCTTTGAGCTGACAGGAGCTTGTCCTCCTTGTTTGCCAGCGAAGGGGGTAGGGGAGCCCATACAGAGCTCAGGCGCACACTGGGAAATGGCTTCCAATGCCTTTAGTATTTCCTCTTTGAGGGCAGTCCGGTGCGGTGCAGCAGGGGTCGTCGCGTCAAATCCGTTGCTGCGAGGAGGGGTGGCGGTGCTGGATAATGCAGACACAATGGGCTAAGGCAAACATTAGGAATGAGACAAAGGACTCTCCACTCAAGTCACGGGGGGGAGGGGAGGGGCAACTCTTCCCATTATCTAGGGAAGTGATCTTAACTTTTTTTTTTTTTTAAAACCCATCAGCAAATTAGGGGCTGCGCTGAGTTGCTATGTGTCTCGGGCCATGATCAAAGCCCGGAGAGGGCTTCTGTTTATAGACGCCAGGCTGTAAAGCATAGGATAGCAGTCACAACACGACACAACATGGGGGCCGGGTTAGCACTGAGCATGCTATCATGACCATGTTATCATTGTCCACAGCCTGGGTATTTACTCATGGGAAGTGGAGGATAAGTTCTTTCTCATCTACACTAAAAACACCAGCAGCACCATATGTCACAGGGTCAGCCGAGGGTTCCCACACCATATGCACCGACTACTGTTTAAATTAGCCACAATACAACCATGCTATCTCTCCTCTCTCAGAATTGCATTAGTTCAGATGGAGGAAAAAAAAATTCAAGTAAAATAAAATTGATTATCAAAATAGTTGGCGATTCATTTTCTGTCGATCAACTAATGGATCAGTGAACCACTTGTTTCAGCCCTCCTAACCACTTCAGTGCTCGCATGTAGCCAGGTCAGCTCTTAGCATTTTTTTATTAGCTAATCAGCCTGTCAAGTTGTGCTCTAATTTACTACTTGAAAACAAGGCGTCAATTACATGGTAATTACACGCTCTTAGAGCTACTGCTTAACTGCGAGACATTACGAACATTTGTTCTGCTGTCTCTCAGTAAACATGCAATTTACTTTAGGGTTGTTCAGCCACTAGGACACAATATATAATCAAAGCAATTAACCTTTTTTAGTATCAAATGTAGAAAAATCTCTCCATTAAAAAAAGGAGCAAGATAGGGCTGCACAATATATATATATATGTATATTTTATCGTCATCAGCGATATCAACTGGTGCGACAAACATCACAAAAGGCTGCGACATATCGCGAAAGACACTTTTTTTGTGTTAGTTGAAAGAAAAAATCCGTAGAAAACTGCAAACTGTCGTTCTTCTTGTTCAGTGTGTTCACTAAAAGAATGCTGGAAATGATTTCCTTTCATTTGTTTTGAATCCAACAAGCCCTGTGTTGTATTTCAGCAGAATACTGAAAGCAGCAGAAAGGCAGAACTGAGTACACTTTGATATCTGTTTATTTATCGCACGTAATATCGTTAGGGCCACATTCAACGGTATCGCCTATTTTCCTTATATCGTGCGGCCCTAGAGCAACAACTGTAGACCGCAGAACTCTATTTTAGGAATCTTCAAAATGGCTCAAGTGAGTGTCTATATATTCACATGTGGTTGTCCAACTTTGTGTGCATTTTTTTTTGTTGGTATGAAATCCTATGCGTGTTTGTGTGACTGAAGGGCCATTATGGGACAGGCTTTTAAGCGAGATCTGGGAAGTGGAAACCTAATACTGCCTGACTGCTGCTCTTGTGTACATGAACCCCACAGCTGCTGGAGAGAGAGGGAGGAGGGGTAGAGGAGATCGCGGTGCGCTCAGTAATTACTTGTCTGGTTTTGTATTGACCAGTCTGGTGCTTAGGCCTTGGGGACTGTTAAATTTGCTATTGAAACTGAAAGGATTATGCACCCAAAAGAAATTAAACGGGAGCAATGAATAGATTGTGAGCCACATAGCGCACTACTGTTTTTTTTCTTTTTTCCCCACCTTCACTCTCCTTCAGTTAGACTAGGTTGTATTTTTCCTGTCAGAAACGGCTGTTTTTCATCTTCTAGGTAAATTGAAAAAATGCACTACAGGGTCATGACAGTTTTATGTCGTGATAATGACACCGCATTTTCAGACCTGTTAAACGCCCCCCCCAAAAAAAAACTAAAAAACTAAAAAAATCCTCAATCACTTCCGCATGTTAGCTGTTGAAGGGTGGGATGTCGCGAGGGTGTAATGAAATATGTTTGAATGCAGACGCGGTGATTGTTGGGAATCTCCTGCCTGGACCGCCCGAGAGAGAGAGAGAGAGAGAGAGAGAAAGATTTGTGTCTGTTTACTCCTGCTGAGGTTGGTCGTACTTATTACAGGTCAGGAAGGAACATCCTCCACATGCCTTCAGAGGCCTCTGGCCCACAGAGACTCCATTCCCTGTTACATCCACATCCAACACGGCGAAACTGTCACCAGTTTAGTGTCAGAAGAAAAAAAAATCCGCTTCAGACCAAACTGTAACACAATCCCTTTTGTAATGACTTCCAACGTCTGTTAAGCGGGCCAGCGCTTCGGGGGAAGTTTAAAAAAAAAAAAACGTGGCTGTAAGACGAAGGATCATGACGAATGGACTGCATTAGGGCTGCAACTACAGACCAAATAAAAAAAAATAAAAAAAGTTTGTTTGGAACAGATCCTCGCAAAAAAAATCACACTATAATCATTTTGACATGCGAGGCCTGCCCATCGTGAGCAACTTTTGGTTCAGTGTCTTGCTCAAGGACACTTTGACCAGGGGGACGAGAACCCTGCGATTATCGGCCAGCCCGCACTGAAGCGAGGGATCCTTGCTTCAGTGAGTTAACATTAGCCTCCATCTGCATGGAGCGTTCGAACCGGCTGAACTCGGAGCCTCGAGTGTATCTAGTGGATGATAGAGCGGTGATGTCATGTTCCCTCTCGCTGTTTGTGTAGCTGGCAGAGGCCGGCGTGCTGCTGGAGAGGGTCGCACACTATGACTCAGTCCAGACCACAGCAGCCCAGTAGGACACTGTCCAAAAAAACTAGGATCAAATCAAGTCTCCTTTTTGTGTCCCAGTCGGGTTTTTTTTTGGGGTGTGTGAGTTTCTGATTTTGTCCTTGATTCTGTTTTGACATGACGATTTCAAATCTTGTATCAACATTCCATGTTTTTTTAATCGGTTTGAGTCCGTTTTTTTAACCGGACGGGAGCGAGCGCTCTTTGTAGATAAGACTATATGTCTTATCTACAAAGAGCGCTCACTGTTAATACGATCGGGTAGAGATCTCCCTTTGTGATTATCACAACGTAAATATGGGAGGGCCTGTGCACAGGTGGCTGGCGCTGGGCTGATGGTAACCAGACCGGACTGGTGTCTGCACGTGGGAAATAAATCACATCACAGAAGGCACCACACTCTTAAGAAATATCTGCGTATTAACAGTTTGTATGAGAAATTGTCCGTAGAACTTGATTCACAGTTGTATTTCTGTTTTATTTATATTTCGAATTGCATTATGGGACATTCATTTGTGCTCCGACAACTAACGTAGTTATTAGCGTAGCCATTCACCATTACTGTGAATTATTAACCAGCACTTGGACTTGCGGGAGTCAAAAGCGCCAAAAAAAAGGTGTTAAAAACAACAAAAAAAAGCTGAAAACAGCTGAAACAAGTGTCAAAAGCTTACAAAAAAGAAGAAGCTTTGAATTAATTTAAGAACAGATTTCATTTCAGAAGTTTTACTAACTGAGTTACTTGGTCTGCGAGAAAAATAACAGAAAATGTTTAGTTTTGTTAGTGTAGCTACACACAAAATGTCTGTTTTGAATTACGGGACGAAGTCCAGGTAATGAGTTTTACTGTTGTTTTACGGATTTATTTCTTAGAGTGCGGTCTGTTATTATTTTTAAACTACATCATACGGCACACTATCACATTACTTTGCTGCATGTCAATCCCCCTCTCTCTCTCTCTCCCCTTTTATGTCTTCATCTGTCCCATAATAATAAAGGCCTAAAATGCCCAAAAAATAATCTTAAAAAACAAACAAACAAATAGCATCAGGTTGTGTCCACTGTAAAATGGTGGGGGGGTCTCATAGCGACTGGTTCTAACAAATGTCACCTGTGTCTCACAAGGGGAGACCAGGGGAGGCAAAATCCCTGCTGTCTGATTGGCTCCTTTTGAAATAAAAGCATGTCCGTCCACATCTGGCTGTACCGCAGCGATTGGCAGTGACAGATCTTTCCGAGCAGTACGCTCCAGACCCAAAGAGTTGTGAAAATGGAGCCCCGTGTCAGGGAAGAGAAACTGCTGAGAATCATTACTCTGCCGGGGACTTTGGACTCAATCTCACTCACTGAACTTACATTAATGCACTTACTTGCACATGGAGTGGTTTTAATTAAATCACTCTGCGATGTTGTTGGAAAACAAGCGGGCTCTTTGGCTTTCTCTGCTTCGTGGAAAGAGTTTGGGTTCCAGTTTGTTTGGGATTCCTGCACCGCGGCCAGCAATGCATGCTCTTCCCGACATCAGTAAAACACATTTAGGTTATTTGTTTTACAAAGCCTGCACAAATAGTCACTTTACATACACATTACTGGTAATAAGTATGGACTGAAACACATTTGTTTTGTAACTGTTATATTCCCATTGCCATGACTCAGACTTTAATCGGTGCATGATTGCATCCACACTGGATACAAACAAATCTACAGATTCTAAAATACTTTTATTATTGCCGTAAAGCCGGAGATACAAAAAAAAACCGTGAAGTCAGATTTAAGGTCCTATTTACTCTATAGCCAAGAACAACAGAAAAAGACCCTACATCAACATAAACTGAATTGGTCTTTTTTCTCTAATTAAACAAAAATGAATGACATATGTATATGGTCTGTTTACTTTTTTCTTCTCTTTCATTTTAATACCTTTTTTTCTCATTTTAATACCTTTTTTGTCCCTCATTTGAATACCTTTTTTTTTCTCATTTTAATACCTTTTTTTTCTCATTTTAATACTTTTTTTTCTCATTTTAATACTTTTCTTTCTCATTATAATACCTTTCTTTCTCATTTTAATACTTTTCTTTCTCATTTTAATACCTTTTTTGTCCCTTATTTTAATACCTTTTTTGTCCCTCATTTTAATACCTTTTTTTCTCATTTTAATACCTTTTCTTCTCATTTTAATACTTTTCTTTCTCATTTTAATACCTTTTTTTCTCATTTTAATACCTTTTTTTCTCATTTTAATACCTTTTTTTCTCATTTTAATACTTTTCTTTCTCATTTTAATACCTTTTTTGTCCCTCATTTTAATACCTTTTTTTCTCATTTTAATACCTTTTTTCTCATTTTAATACCTTTTCTTTCTCATTTTAATACCTTTCTTTCTCATTTTAATACCTTTTTTTTTCCAGACCTGGCTAGTTATTATCAGCAATGACTACCAAATGAATTGGATAATCAGAAGGCAACAATAAAAACACAAGATGATTATGTTTTAAGCAAAATAATCGCTGTAATATCTGCTAAATGATCCGACATTAGTTTGATTGCCATGTTCTCCACATATCTCAGGGATATTTCTGATATCTTTAAAAGGTGGGTCCATCCCATTCAGATCATATAAAAGGTCCCCTGTGCTTCACTACATCTCCTACTGTGTGAACAGTGGGATTTAATGTGTTCTTATTTCAGGCCTCAACACAATAAAAAGCAGCATTGTGTATTTACTATATAAATATTGTATATATATTTTTTCATTTTATTTTTGTCGTTGGGGGGAGTCAGTCGGTGTTGGAGTAGTTAGGCTTGGGAGTGCTGTGTGTATGTGTGAATGTATTTTGTATTTTCTGTGTATTTGTTATATAAAGAAATAAAAAATGAAACGATTCATCTTAAGGGGTTTATCTATCTATTTTAAATGACGGTCATTGCGTGTGTGTGTGTGTGTGTGTGTGTGCTGACTGAGCTTTGCCTCTATTTAGGGGTCTCTGTCTCCCCTCCCCTTGTCTGTCCTGGTAATAGATGGCCTCACCGCTCGGGGTTTGAGCCCACCTTTAAACAGCTATAGGACTGTGGTTTGTCTCCGGCCAAACGATGGAGTGGAACAATAGGAGCGTGTGACATTGTGTGTGTGTGTGTGTGTGTGTGTGTGTGTGTGTGTGTGTGTGTGTGTGTGTGTGTGTGTGTGTATTAGGAGGCCCACGTCTGTCCCCAACACATGCAGAAGCACGTGATGGCGCGGTGTTGATGCTGCCCAGCTTCAGCCTGGGCCTGCCAGGTAGCAGTGAGAGGATACAGGACGTCCAGGGTATGCAGATCTGTGCTCTTGTGTGTTCATTTTTAGTCTGTTTTTATTGCAACATGGCTTCATGCTTCTGGGTTTTTGCTCGACGCCTACGTCTGTGCATCACGTTCATTGCCGTTTCTGTGATTCCTGCTGTTTGTCTTTCAGGAGAAACCCTTTGTCTAGCTGAAGCCTTTATGCAGTGGCTGGGATGTAGCCTGCACAGAGCTGCTCTGGTGTATATGTGCGTGTCTGCCTTATGATAAAGCGTTTCTAAATACGTTTGTGCAATTGTGTTTGGATTCCTAAGCTGCTAGGCTGACAGCAGTGTTGACCTTGGCTGGGTTTAAATATGTGTGGAGAGGAGATAGAGAGAAAGAGGTTTGTGTGTGTGTGTGTGTGTGTTTGAAAGCAGTTTTGTTATCCTTTTTTTATTATTCTATCTAAATGTGCCTATGATGCTAATATTTCTGTTATTTGCCATGGGAGAGGATGTAGAGTCCTCCCTGCGAATGTGTGTTTTCTCACCCTGCGGAGGCTCCCTGGGACAAGGATCTTGCTTGTTTTTTTTTCTTTAGCATATTCCACATTCATATGGAAATGGAGGGCAGAGGAGGGACCGAATCTCCCATCAACTTGATCTTAGTCATGAATAGCTGCCAGTGTTTGGACTGACCCAGAGCTGGCTTTAAGGCAGTGACCAGCCTCTGCCCCCAGACCACAGAGCCCAGAGCCCAGCACATTTTCAGCTGCAATACACACACACACACACACACACACACACACACACACACACACACACACACACACACACACACACGGGCGTGTATATGCTCCCATACAAACGCTTACACCAGAGATAACAAAAAGCAGATGCTCATAATTGCACTCACACAATTAGATACACTTGAGCACTTGGGAACACTGAGCGCTGTCTCTTTCTCTGTCACTTTCTCACAGACAGACATGCTAAATCCCAGCGAGACGCCAGTGTTGCAATCCTTCTTTTTTTATTTTATTAACCCTCACTTCCCTCTTTTGCGCCCCCAAACCATCCCCATACACATATGACGGTACTCCTTTAGCAGGAAGAAGGACAATTCATTTTTATTTATGTATTTTGTTATGCATTTTATTATCGAACTGGCCAGAAAATCATGCAATACCCAAATAATGAAGTACTTAAACATGTAAAGAGCAGTTAGTGGTACTGTTTTATTTAATTACATTTAACAATACAATTGGACTATTACTGTGTGTGGTTATCTGCCTTTTGGGATAAAAGGAGAATGGCATGAAAGAATTTCTATATTTTATCAGAATAGCTGCAATTAAAGCCAGATAGAAATTCAGTGCGAGTCATCCAAATATTTTTGGGGTTTTGTGTGCATAGATAAACACTGTAACGGGATTAATAAAATTGTTCATTGCCACCGAGAGAATGCACGGGCCTCGGCTGGATTAAGGCCATTTGCTTCTACCGTGCTGTCTGTGAATTAACATTGTATTTGCGGAGTCCCGTTTCTAATACATTTTGAGTGTGTTTCCTTCTGGAGCGTCTGTGATCCGACGGGCCTCCCAGACCGGGCTGGATCTAGCAGCAGGGATCCATCAAACAAGATTTGTCTCGGGGGATATGCTGGTTTTGTGCTCCAGGATTAGAACCCCACCACCCATATTCAGCCCTGGTCTGAGTTACTTTGGGTTTAATACATCCAGACAGTCACATGTGTGGTTTAATTATATTAGTTACCAATTATTTTATTATTCCCTTTTTTCTTTCTTTTTTTCCAACTTTTTTTTTTATTTCATTTTTTTTATTAATTATCTCAATTTGGCTAATTTCAGTGATCCAAACATTTTACAAAATATCCTGAAATAAATCAAAGTGCAAACTTGCTTTTCTTATTCATTTCAATTAAATACCCAACTGTTTTTTTTTTTATTTAATTTTTTTTTTTAAATTAGAGCATTTCAAGAAAGCAAATTGTTGTTAATTTCACAAAGATTGCAGGATTTGTTTGGCATATATTACAGTTTACCATTTTTTCTTTTTTTTTTTCTTTTGCATTTTAAGTCATTTTTATTTTCGACTTAATATGGAAGATATTGAACAATTTCTAAATGTTGACTTCAACACTACTTTTGTCTGGCAAATTTGCCTTCATAGAATTGTTTTAGATATTGTTTTCATTTTATGGTAAAAGTTTGCTCTTGCTATTTTTCCAGTGGCTGTTTTGTGACATTTGGAGAGTTTGTCGTTGTGTTCAGTCCGAGCATAATATTATCTGACAAGCTGAAGCATGGCATGTCGGCCCTCAACTTATAGGCACAAGTGTTCTCAGTCTATAAAAAGAGCAGCGTGTTGCAGGAGAGGCCTCTGTGTGTGTGTGTGTGTGTGTGTGTGTGTGTGTGTGTGTGTGTGTGTGTGTGTGTGTGTGTGTGTGTGTGTGTGTGTGTGTGTATCTGTTTTGTCTCTCCATTAGCACCCATTCAGGAGACAATGAGTTAGAGAAGCAGACAATGGGCTTGTTAACACACACGTGCATTAGTGAATCAGTGTGTGTGTGTGTCTTTGTGAGGGAGGGGACACTCCTCTCAGTGTTATGACGGGAGTCTTTCACCGACGATACACTCCACTCCAGCACCACAAGTGTCCGGCTACTGAATAGGGAGGATTTGTTGCTCTACACCTAATTAAACAGTGCTTTGAGTAGTGGTTGTGCTGAGGGGGCCCTTTGTTCCAAGTCACCTTCCCAGAGCTTAATGTTTGACTTTGGTGACAGGGACGCTGCTGCCTAAAACACAGAGACATGATCAGAGCTCTTCACTAGGGCCGGGCCGATATGCTTTTGTCCCATTTCGATTCTTTCACGATACATTGGTGGCGAAGAATACACATCACAAGTCAGTCTGACATTTATTTCAGTTGTGAAGAAGCATATAACATTTTCTGCTTTCACTCTGTTTAGCTGGAAAGGGATATGATGTAGTCGCCGTCGGCGGTACCGTATAAACAGAACATATTAAGGTGAATCCTTGGTAAAAAAAAAGATTCTTTCACGATAGATGGGAGCCGATTTGACTTGTATTGCGATTTACGTTTATTGCGATTCTAGAGGTATTACGATTCAACAGTATTGAGCATTATGCAGTATTTTGCTTTTTAAACAAAAGTAGAATAATACATTTCTAGAGACAATATATCACGAGGCATTTCTAAAAACAAAATCTTTTCTGCATCTCCTGCTTTTGCTCTGTTTTGCTGGAACAGATATGATGATTCTAGGGAAAAGAATCCATTTTAAAAATTGTTGCAAAAAAATTACAGTACACAGGATTTTTTTTAAACCCAGCCCTACTCTTCCGTTTTATTAAGGTGACCCCTCATGTCCACAGTCATTATCAAAACTGACCAATTTAATTATGTGTCCATTTTCCAACATTTTTATGTCATGAAATGTGAGCTCTAAAAACCATATGAGCCAGATTGTATAGTGAAGATGTTTTGGATGTGCTTAGCATTGTGGTCGGGGGGGGATAAGGATGTGTGTTGTGCAGCAGCCAATGGGCTTGACCTGCAGGGAGGGAGACACATGCCTCTGTGGCCCAGAGAGAGGGGACAACAGATCATGAGTAATGGTGTCTTAAGTTAGCTGTGTGTCCAGGAGGTTAGTCTCAGTGTTCCACGACTCTGTTGCCGTGGGGATTGACTTTTCTGCCTTTTATTTAAACATGAGATTTGAGCCTGTCATCTCATCCGAAAGGTTCCTCCTTGACCACAGCAATTTGTAAAGACTACGATGAAATTTGGTTTTCTTCGGACATTGTTTTTTTATTTTAGTATTATTATTATTATTATTATTATTTGTAAATTAATTCTTTCTTTAAAGGCATAATGTCTCCCAGGATTTCCACGCCTTTGAATGGATATTTGTCACCCTGACAACCCTTAAAGAATTTTATTAGTTGGGATTTCAGGGGCGTTTTAGTGTCCCATGATGGTCTAAATGCTGTTTGAGAGGCCTTTTTAAGACCCAGACTAATAGAATTCTAAAGAGGACTGCATGTACAGTATATATATATATATATATATATATATATATATAATTTTTTTTTATCGTAAGGGATGTTGAATATTTCTTGAAATGTAACTGCTGACCTTTGTGAATTATTGTATTCATATCAGTCAAATAGCAGTAATCAGCACTGGTACCGAATGGTAGCTGTGCAGATATGTCACATGCAATCTGTCGTCACACGGTTCGCTGTCTGCCCAGTCTGCGTTCAGACCACTGGGACAGGATCCGTTCGGAGACAGAGGGGAATAAAGTCTGAGATCAGAGAGTGGGAGCTGGAACTTTTCATCCCTTGCAAAACGCTGCCTTGTATTTGGTTAGCTTCGCTGCCTTGTAATGATGCGTGTCTTTGCGGCAGCAGACGTGGCGGAGCTGCACTTGGCATTCGGCTGCCGCTGTTTCCAGGCAGGATGATGGTGGTAGTG
>NC_135867.1:25825641-25848141 GCF_031162955.1 Sander vitreus
CAATTTTTTGATTTATTTTTTTGTCTCCCCATAAGATTTTAGTATTTAATACAGAGGGTTCCTATTTATTTTTTGAAGTGTAGCAAACTCATTAAAAAAATGAATATATAAAATTGCTTCACACCTCCAATTGCACCTTCATTATAACTCAGAAAAGATGTTGTTGACTTTTTGCACTATTACATGATTTAAGTTATTTGTTGCACACATGTAGAAATTAGTTTCTTCAATAAATACAATTTAAAAAATGCACACTGGTAATCAAAGTCATCCGATTATTGAGAATGATTAAATCCACCAGACCTCATTCCTGCGTTCATCACATACCGAAATATCAGAATTAAAATGATTAAAGAGAAGAAAAACAAAAATCTAAATAAAAAAATAAATAAAAAATGACATTCTTACAATTGGTGAGAAAAGAAATGCCAGCTCTGGGCCAACAACACAGCCCTGAGAAAAGAGGGGGGGGGGGAAATGCTTGCTAAGCTATCCGTTTCACACACACAGGGACAGAAGGTTCGATATTCATTCGATCGATGAATGAAAAGGCACAATGGCAAAATCGGACGGGCTCCTTTTCAAATCCACGTCTCCAATGCCCCCCCCCCACCCGCGCCAACCCCTCCACAGTCTGCAATCGCTGGGCGGCTGGTGTGGCAGGCACAGAGAGAAAGAGAGAGAGAGGAGAGCAAGGGTTACATCAAGGCTGCTCCCTGGACCGTGCAAACAAGTCTAGACCGGTGACCTGTTCAATGGCTCCTTTTGAGGAGCGGGGCAAGTTCGGTCAGAGCGAGGAGAAAGGCAGGCACAGCCTCTTTTCACTGGCGAAGCAGCTCCCAGCCTGCGATCGACAGGAGGTAAGGAGGGCCGGGAGGGCAGGCATCTGCTTCCATGGTTACGGGCCGGGTATGGGGACCCCACTATTGAGGAAGCTCCGTTCTCATGCTCCCACAGAGGCAATGTCACGCATTTTAAAAACCGCGTCAGGCCGGGGCGACGACCAATATCGCACCAGCGGCGGAGTCGCTCTTTGAGACGGGAAATAGAATGATAGCACGTGAGTTTGAGGAGGGTAAAAAAGAGTAAGGGGGAACGCTTTGGGATGGGGGGTGGCAGCATGTGCTCGAGAAAGAAAAGAAATGCGTCACATGATCGTGGCAAATCCTAATTCGAAGTAAGATGCTTTTCTTTCTTCGTTTTTTTTTTTTTTTCTTCTTCTTCTTCTTCTCGGCGAGCCACAACGGTGTTCTCAAATTTGCCGGGTCTACATTCTGAGCTGCCTTTGTGGGGGGAAAATGTATTGTTCTGCGGAAGTCAGTGGCACAGATGATTTATCCTCGCAGGGAGCAAAGGTCAAGGTTTATGTGGCGAACGCCATTGTTGAGACGCAGATATCGTCCTAATGAGGATTCTCTGCAACCAGCAACCCAAGTTTTAATCACAGAAAAAGAGGAAGGGCTGGGGAAAGAAATGATCTGTTTTAATTAGCAGAAGACTGTAAGCCTGTAAAAATGTCAGTTTTCACAGATCAGTTGTAGCAAACTGTGCATGTTATTCTAACAGAGACTGTGCGTGAGGGTTTTGGATTGCAAATCTGTCGGATGTTAGGAGTCACATCTGTCTGTTTATTTGTTGATTTGTTTGTGTTTGGGTGCAAGCTGTGTGTGTGTGTGTGTGTGTGTGTGTGTGTGTGTGGGTGTGTGTGTGTATGTGTGTGTTGAGTTGAATGGATGCTTTGGGCTTTTCTTCACGAAGGAGGGGTGTGTTGGAACGTTGAATTTGGTCATGCAGCTGACGCTTTACCCCCTAACACACTCCAAACAGAGCGGACAGATGGCCGGCCCTCAGGAAGGGCTCGGGGCGTTGGATTTGCTCTCAGACCGTGGGAAAGTCTTTGGCTGACTTCACCTGCTCAGGGAGCCGATGTGACTGGATTAAACAGCAATGAAAGAAGGGAGAAAGGAAAACTAACATGGACACCGGTGCATGTGGCTTTGTGCAAGTGCGGGCATTTTCTCATATCTCGTCTAAGAGAGAGAATGGGAGAAATGGAGACCCATTCAAAAAGATTTACCTTTTCTATTTTTTTAAAGAACGGCAAACATGCCCTGTAAAAAATAAATAAATGTTGTTGTTTTTTTTTTTTTGTGTGTGTGCAGAGGGAAACAGGGTGGATGGGTTCATTCTATTTTTTTGTACGTGTCTCTGTAATCCTAATTGGAAACAGTTGATCCGCAGTTTGTCGGGACGTTAGACATGATGTTTGGCCATCTCTCTCTCTCTCTCTCTCTCTCTGCTTTTGATTATCTCTGTCTCAGAGAGAAGGCCATGTGCACGCTTTGATTTATTGTTATTAAAAAAGGAATGGGGCCGTTTGTCAAGCTTTTCGTCTGTGTGATGCTAAGATGCATGCACACTTCAGATTCATACTCCCAAGAAACCACGGGCCGTGCGTTTAATGGCTCGTTAATTATCAGTTTGAATGTGCAGTAAAATTAGATGGATTACGGCAACATCGCGTTTCGCTCGTGTCGTTTAGCGTGTGGATGTTGGAAATCATGAAGACGCCACTTAAAGCTGCGCTGACAAGTGTGAAAGTCCATTTTAAAGCATACAAATGAATTATCAAAAACAAACAAAAAATCACTGTCATAAGTGGCATAAGGATCAGTGTAGCATGAAGTCCAGCTCTTCATTCCCCACTCAAGGATTCCCCTCTGTGATCTGAGTGCAGATTTCAGCAGGAGAGAAAAAAGAGAAACACCATCACCTGTACTGTCGACACATTCATTCCTATTCTGCTTGAATGAGATATTATTTTTGAAGGCTTGTTGCTGTAACCAGTATACTCATCAGATTAGTATCCAGTTAATTTTCCCTTGCTCTAATCTTTGACACATTTTAGAAATACAATTAATTTTTTTTTCTTTTTCTTTTTTTTTTGCTGTTCTCTTAGATTATTCTTTCTGATGTAACTCTGGCATTGGCATCATGGAAAACACAGAAAATACAGCAATAATTTGACAATTATCTTTGTGCGCTGGCAAATAATTGCATAGTTGCCATGTTTATGACATCAGCCCAGGCGTCTAATGTTGATTCCGGACCACAATAATCCCTGATTGCTGCTACTTTTGAGTGCCAGGCTCTCAATGAAATACTTATACTACATTGCAGTTTGGCTACAAAAAGGCATTGTCTTTCATACAAGTAGAGTGCCGAAGAGTTCAATTTGGGTACGAGTCAAGTGCTCTTCATCTGACAAGGGTGTGTGTGTGTGTGTGTGTGTGTGTGTGTGTGTGTGTGTGTAGAGCGGTTTAGTCAGTCTTTGGCAAGAAATGTGAACTTGACTCTGCAGTGCTCAGGAGAGCCTTCAGAACTTTTGGAGCACTTTTTTGGGAGGTTTATGGTGCTCTTCAGATTCGGCCCAAGCCGCCATGTTTCTGGGAATGATTTGTGCCACAGGGATTAGGTCATACAGTTGTAAATTTGATATTCATTTACAATACATTTCCCTACCAGAGCAGTGATGATGGGACAATGTCAACAAGACTTTAGAAGACATTAATTACTGTTTCTTTTTTGCTTCTCCTCTTTTCTCTCTCAGCTCTAAAGGTGTTTCTCTGACTAGCTACGCACTTCATTCACAGATCCAACTTTGGCTTTTTTCCTTCTAATTGCATGTGAGCTCATCTTAGGCGCCGATGCAAAAGTGCAAACAAAACGGGCTTTGTTTTTCGTACGCCGGCGGAGCCGCGTAACACTGATGTAGACGGAGCCGGTCTCCGTCGCCGGACCGACACTAATCGAGTCACCAGAGCTTGTTCCCCACTCGCTCACACACTATATAAATACACACGAAGAGACATTTTGTGCTCTGGCCTCGCTGACCTGTTCACATCGTGGTTTATTTTTATAGTGGTAATTTGCCTTTGGCGCGATGGTTTGGTTTCAGAGGCCCACATCATTAATCATGGAGGGCATTACTGCAGTATAATTACACTTTCTCTCCCGCGTGTGCGCTCTCGATCTAAATACATACATACAGTCGGCCACACAATATACTCAGCAGCACAGGGGAGAAGTGTCTTCTCTATATAGATGAAATATGTCATACCAGTGTGTATCCAGAGAGTAATAAGAGCTATAATATTCTCATATAAAACACAGTATCCTTCTAAATAGGGCTACACCATATGAGGACAACATCCAATATGCGATAACGTTGAATATCGTGATAACGATATTACTTGCGATAAAAAAACTGATTTTTTTTCTTTTTTACAGTAAGTGTACTCAGTTCTGCTGCTTTCCGTTTTCTGCTAAAATACAACACATTTGTTGAAATGAAAGGAAGATATTTCCAGCATTCTTTTATTGAACAAATTGAACAAGAAATTGAACATAAAAGGCACCACTAAAAAAAAAAAAAGAACGACACAATGATGTGCAGTTTTCTGCTGAACCTTTCTTTCAACGAACACAAAAAACCTCGGGAGTGTTTTTCGCGATATGTCGCAGCCTTTCGCGACGTGTTTATTGCGCCAGTTGATATGGCGATGACGATAAAAAAAACCGATATATTGTGCAGGGAAGAGTGACTGAAAGATTTGTTTGTTGTTGGGGTGGACTGACTTCACTTCACTTCACTGACTTCATGAAGTCGTTTGATGGTGTTGGCAAGAAATTAAGACAAAAGATGACAATAATTGAAACCGCAAACACCCCAGGAAACAAATGAATGTGTGTGTGTGTGTGTGTGTGTGTGTGTGTGTGTGTGTGTGTGTGTGTGTGTGTGTGTGTGTGTGTGTGTGTGTGTGTGTGTGGGTGGGGGGGGTTGGAGTCATTGGCAGTGCTGTGTAACCCCTTTAGGATCATTATTCCACACCAAATGCACCCCCGGGGTGTGTGACACATTTGTGAATGGGTTCTTCCACAGGATTTAACGGGTTAACGGTAGACAAAGGGAGCTGGGACCATGTAGCCCAGCAGGGGAGACCCCAGTGGAAACAGCAGGCGGCCCTAGAGTCCCTGCTCTGTCCCATCCCGTTTGCTCTGCCTGCCATCACGGCTGACTGACATGTGCTCTGTGAGGCTACATGGCTCTGGGGTGAGAGCAGCCACATGTCTTCAACTGGAGCGCATCTCTTCAGAATTCCCTCCACCAGCTCACACACACACACACACACACACACACACACACACCCCTCCAGGCCATGTGAGGATATTTCACGCTTCCACAAGCTGAGCAGGGAACTGGTCACTGAAGACAAATGCTTTAATTTAATTCTGAATGGATGGACATGAACTTTGGACAGATGCCGTACTTTATTGTCTTGCCCAGTTCCATGTGATTTCATGCTGTAAGTCCGGTGCGGTCCGATGTGCATGTGTTATATGGGTCTGGGTATAGAGGCCTAAATCCAGTACATCATGTGGTGTTACAGTTGTCAGTTCCACTGATGTTTGCACCACATTGTTTTTGTCTCTTATTTCTAAAAGTAAAACATGATTTTCACTTTCTTTATGAGAGTCTGAAGCCGGTTTAGGTCAGGTACTCTAATTCAGTTCCACTTTACTGTGCTGCGAAAATGTAGTGAATTTAATTTGAATACTTTCTTTAATTCAAGCCGGTTTTTATGAAAAGCCAGTACATTACATATAACTTGATAATATGTGTAAGAACGATGGTGAGATAGTGGCATCAGCATGCACTAATGTTTGAAGGCTGAGTTACAAATCTTCTACTTTGATACCACTTTTAATGTGTGTGAGATCCACTAAACAGTGTAAAAGTGATTATTCTAAATAACCAGACACCATAAAGCAAAATCATCATTACAGCTCCAAGCTCCGTGTCTTATAAAGCTCGATAGTTGGATTTGCACTAATACTGCCAGTTTAGGGTTCGATTTCCACTTTGCTAAAACATACCTGATGTAAAAGAGCAATACAGTAATTTAGGGCAGTATTCAGACGAGGGCTGGGCGATAAGGCCATATACAATATATCGTCAAGACGATGTAAAAAAAATCATTTCTATTGCAATGTTGAAAAACCAGAGTCCGAACTGTGTTATGGCAACATTTACATCACTTGAACGTCGCTTATTAAAGAAACACTGAGTACTTTTCATTTGTCAAGTATTTAATTCACACAAGAGTATGGAAAAATAGGCTTTACCATGTGGTTATTTCATAAACACTATTTATTTGTTGATTTGAAAAGGAAAAAAAAACTGTCTATATCGCTATCAAGATATGAAATGATGTAGGTTATATCGGGATAGAAGATTTTGGCCATACTGCCCAGCCCAGTCCTAATTTAAAACCGTTTAAAGCCTGAATAATTCTAACATTCAGCGTTCAACTTGTAATGTTAGTCCATCTCAGAATGGTTCCGGGCCTGTCGAGTGAATGGATGGTACTGTTATTTTAGGCTGACATCTGCATGGTGCATTGTGGACGTCTGAAAACTGCAGAGCGTGTTTCCAGACCCGCTCAGACGGTGCTTAGCAAGTCAATTACAAGCTAATGGCCGATTTCATTGGAAGGCCGCGCTGGCTCACCTGCTGATTTACCTGCAAGTCACCTGCTTTATTAGCCACAATAAGAACCGTGGACGCTCTCCTCTTATCTCCCACCCAACTGTGAGCAAAAGGCACCTGAGCTCAAATAGCTATTCAAAAAATCATCAAATATGAATTCACTGCCTCTCGCTTATGGGTTTTAGCTTATTGACTGGTACCTCCTAATTGTGTCTGATTGTTTTGCGGGAGCCTAATTAATAAATAAAATAAAAGTCTTGAATCGGCAAATCATTGTCCCATAGTCCTGCACTAATTTGCGCCATTTCCAGTGTTTTCTTCTTCCCATTATCAAGCGATGGCTTTGATAATGAGAGGTTGTGCAGAGGGGTTATCAAAGCATTCGATAAGGACACGCAGAGAAAAGGTATCATTATGATAACTGCTTCCGCTGCCTCCTAAATGACAAGTAATCCCTAATGCAGTCGATTACGGTCCCGCTCCTCTGAAGGTCTAATGGCAGAAAGAAGCAGGAAACTGATGTGGGGTTAGAACTAGAACACTGTAGTGAATACTGATTCCTCTAATAACCTCTGAACCACATTCTAACCAGGGTACTGTTTTTGAACCTTTTTTTTGTTGAATTCTTGAATTAAGAATATTTGAGCGTACACTTTAAGAGATAATAAAATAATTGTGTCTCTTTCAGTGCTTTGAATGAGTTTTCTTTAGCTTACCTTCTGTTTTATCCTCTCCTGGTTAATTATTGTGTTGCATATCTAAAATCAACTAATAGCAAGTGATACACTGCTCAGTTTCATTCTCCGGATTTAATGTTCTGCTTTTTATTTTTTCCTGTCACCATAATTTCACGAGCATACGTCAGTTATCTGCACCGGCGTCTCTTCTGATGGCGGACTGATGGCATGAATACCAGCAAACGCTCAAATCCAAACCATGCGACTATAGAGCATATAACGATCAGAGAGGCTGCTCTGTCTGTTTGATTTCTACTTTATTGTTATTAGTCAGGTGTAACATTGCAAATTATAATATCATAGTGCCTAAAAACAACCTACTTTGAACGTCGGCGGTTCCTTAAAGCAGTGGTTTTCAATGTGGGGTCCGGAGTGTGTTCCGGAGGGGCCGCGGCAAACAGGGGAATTATTTATTCACTAAAGTTGTCACTATAATTCCATCCATAGGGTCATCATAGGGACTATTTGGGTCATGGGTTTCATACACTTTCTGTAATAAAAACATCTAAAGGCAATATTTCTATCAGCTAGGGGACCCTGGGAAATCTTATCATAATATAAAATAGTGTAATTTGGTGGTAATTTGTGTCAGTTTGTTTAATTTATGTCAAGAAGTTTGGGAACCCCCGCCTTAAGGGGACAGTTTTGGCATCTGTATTTTTAAAACTTGTTTGGAAAATGTTTTTACCAGCCACGGAAAATACAGCACATAAACAGTGGATCCCCCAAAACAGTTGAAATGTTGACTGAGACTATTCTCTGGTCTTAAGGTCACATTAACCGTTCTGTACAGCAAACTGTAAACTGTTTTTTATTACATTTGAGCACAATGCTTGCCTTATCTCTGCATAGTGCTAACTCTATCACTATGTAAATGCCAAACTAAGCCTTTCATTTCTCCATTGTTTTTGTCGTATTGCCAGAGCTGGCTGAGAGGAGACGGTAATTAAAACACAAGGCCAGGTCACGAGCTGAGCCCATCGCACAATGAAAAGCTCTCCCAAGATTCCAGGACGGAGGTGCCACACATCCCAATCCATTTTAATTGTCGTTTGAATTAATTTGAAAATGCTCAGGTCAATTAAGAAGATGCATTCCTCGGGCTGTGTGTAATGTCATATTTATCGATCCATGGAGGTTACTTTATGCACTCATGTGTAGGATACATTTATGTTTCTGAAACTCCGCCGTTTGGAATTCATTAAGTATTGATCCCTTTTAGCGCTGCACGGTCTGATGGCTGCCTTGTCTGGAGCCAGGTTATCAATTCACCGACCATTCCCAAACAGATGCCCTTTTACTGTTATTGTTATGCATCAACATTTCATACCCCAGCTAATCTCAGTGTCAAAGTCTTTAAATTAAGATGCAGCATTTCTATATATTTAGCCCAGAAAACACCCTTTGTGCTCAGTGTTAGAAGAGACATTTGACATTTGTTTTTGTCTTGGCTTGCTTTTTCGTTCCGAGTTTGCATGAGGTTTGGTTGTCTCTGCACAACCTCTTTCTCTCCCTTCTACTTTCAGATTTTTTTGCCCTCCATCCATCCCTTCCTGTGTGCTGATTGGCTGTTGGTTAGTCAGCTTCAGCCAATAAGGCTTGGTGAAAATCTCAGTGTTTAGTCTGGTGCTAGGCAGCAGGATCAACTGACAGGTGGGTCAGGCAAAGTCATCGCCCCGGCTGGCTGCACGGCAAAGCTCTGTTAGTTTTTAAAGCAACATTACACCCGGGGTTGCGAGTCACAAAACATCATTTCTGTCATCCAGAACAGTTTAGTCAATATTTGTGAGCATCAACAACTCTCCTCTAAAGTAAAGCCAGAATGCTGAGATGTGTTGCTCTGATTTTGTAAAATGTGCAACAGGAAGATCCTGGAGTTGCTCTTAGGACTGCATTTTCACCCAATTGAGCTGTATTTATTGCACTGTTTACACATAGATGGATTTGTGCCTGTGATACTGCTCGGTGTGCATCACAATATTTCCCAAATTAATGTTAATTCTCCAAGAAAATTGAGCTCATGCAACATCTGTAAGTGTCCTGATGCTCTTGCTTCTATTTCTTGCAACTACATGTTCATGTCGACAAAACATGATTGTTCTAGTATTGAAGTAATATTTTTTCTGTGTAAGAGAGGCCGGATAAAGGCACAGTAAGGCTGGGCCTCTCTGTGTGCAGCCTCAGCTCTCTCTCTCATCGCCACTCATAGTCTGCAGTTTTTTCCCAACATGCAAAATATCTCAGGAAACAAAGTTATCCAAATTATTATTTTTCAAAATATCAACTTTCCGTATTTTTTTGTTGTGTGTTATTCTATCCTTGGCAAGTCACATAGGCTACTGGCTGGATGGGTTTGTCTCTTTAAAACAAACTGTATAAACTTGTGTCTGGATGAACCTGTTGACAGTTTTTCTTTTCTCTCATGTCTTGAGGCAACATTATATTAATGGAGATGAGAGCTATGAGCCAAAAATAACCACGTCTCTGGTGTGCCTTTGGAAAATAAAATAGCTAAAATGAGCTTCCTTTTTCCATGCCAAGCAAATTGTCAAGTGAACAACTTCTGATTAATATAGCATTTATGTACATATTCATTCTCATTTAAAAAGGGTGCCCACAGTGGCTGGGTTAAAATAATCCATTCTACAATTAAAATCGATCTTTGTTTGAGTGATCTGATATCGATTATTAAAATCCTTTAAATATATGCCTTTTCATCGTGGATGTGGTGAATTGAACCCCTTTTTGTACATCAAGTCTTAATGTACATTAACCTGGCACATTCTAAAATAATAAAAAAAAAAGATTGAGGGCTGCTTCTTGCTTGGCATAAGTTCTCTGAGAATCTCTTTTATATCCAAGCAAAATTGATATTGTAACTGAAATCCCCCTAACCTAATTGATATGGAATCAGAAATGTAATTGAATCGCGACATCGTTGGCGATACCCAGCCTCAGTGCCTTTGAAGAACTGCGTAGTGTTCTCGGACATTAAAATACTTCAACTCAGATGTTGTTTCAGGTTTTGTCCACCATTGTTTCTGTAACTCTGCAGATGTCTGTTGTTCTCAGGGAATGTTAACAGGACATTTTTTTTTAATCCCACCAAAGGCTTATGTGATGCAGCTTTTTCATATCTGTGTACATCCACTGTGTTTTTGTGTGCACCTCCATCTCTCCCTCCCCCACTGAGATTTTTCACATCTTATGTATTACCAGGTTGAGTAGTCTGTCTGATTTCTCTTCCCCTGTCTGGTGTGCAGTGGTATATCCCATCCCCCCCATTCTCATTTGAACTTTGACCCTGGCCTCCTGCCTCTCAGGATATGAAATGACCCTCTCAGTGGGAGAATGTTTTAGATGAGCCTGTTTAATGTAGACTGGAGCAGATGAGCTCAGAGGGCTGCATGGCCATTTTGTTGAGACATCTTAGAGCTCTATTCTACAGTAACTATGCAATCGCAATGACAAGCCATGTGTCTTTAGACAATGAGGTTGTCTCCAGCTGAGCAATTATGGAGAAAATCAAATAGCATGATATTTCTGACCAAATACATCGATGGCGATATTGCGACCATATTGTAGGGTTGACTTTTGGTGCTCTCACAAAATATTAACACAGAGTTTTGATAAATAATCATCACTAATGTGGATACAATGACTTAAGTGGGTAAAGGCAAATAACAGAACAGCTAAAACTCTGCTAAGAAAATTACATCATGTTACTGTATTGCAGCCTTTAAAACCAGGAAAAGACAACACCTGTGTCAAATCACGATATTACGAGGCTAAGACGATGTCTGCACAGCCCTATCTCTAAGTGGGCTCTTTACATATAGTGTTATATGCGCAAAAGGGTGGTGTGACATGGAATATAATCACTGTCAACTCAGCCAGTCATAGCACCGGCCTCATGTATTTATTAAACAGATGTGCCAATCATGAAGCGTGATGAAAATGGCTCATCAGTATGGAAAACACAGAGCACTTTCTCCGAGTAAACTATCCTGCGAGAGGTGCAGAGTGCCAGTGTGTCTCCGGGATGCCACCGCGTTTTCAGCAGAGGTGTTGACCGCACGTGATATAATTAATGAAACGTGCACGTCTCTCCAAACGTTTTGTGCGTCTCCTGCATGAAGGAAAACATGTTAACTACCAGGATGTAGTAATGCTGTTTGCACCAGTTCCTGCACCACCATGAAATGTGCTTTGTGTCATGGCCACCACACCAGTCTGTGGTCGACAACACTGGCTCTAATGGGTTTTGGATGAATATTCGATCGTTTATGCACTTGATTGCTTATATTTTATTTCTTTCTCTAACCAGTATTCACATTCTCTGCTGTTTTTAATCATCCACAGTGCCAGTACATAAACAGCACTGTGTTCTGAATTGGTATTTCTAGCAGCAGCTACAAAGGCTTAGCTTACTTCATTGATGTCCTTACTCACTAAAACTAGATATTAAACACTAAATAACAAAGATAACCGTTCAGATATACAGAAGGAAAATCTTAAATGTTGCCACTGCATATACTGACTTGCAGTATATTGTTCCAAATAATCTCGGTGGTGTCTCCTGTGCTTCTCTGTCCCAAACACGTGGGTGCTCTGCTGTATTCGACGGTTGTAGATGTAATCACATGTGATTGGGAAGTGCTTGATGTATTCATACTATTATTATACTATTATTAACTTTGAAAACACAAATTATGATTTGCCAAAAACATTTCTACACACAAACTACTGTATATACAGTAGACGCAGTGCTAATAAAACCTAGTGAGAAAAGAAAACACCAAAATAGGAGTAACGCAAATGTCAAACAGCACTTGCATTAGTTCTCCTGCTCCAATCATAAACACGTTCTAATTTATTCATGAACAGAGTTCGACAGATGCATAACAGTTTGGTGTCAAATTGAGCGAGAGAGCCGGCGTATGACAGGTTCTCGGGGCAGCAACTTGAATCTCGTCTCTGGTGGATGCCTTGCTCTTCAGTGAGTCACAGGTCCATGACGTACTGTATTCATGCGTTATTGTAACAAACCACCTGATTGTGTTTGGCTACTGTTCTGGCTAAACTGCAGAAGAATGCACCGTGGGAACACTCGTTCGTCCGCTGTCGATACATGAGAGGCTCTTGTCTACTCTGAAATGATCTCTCGGTCATATTCATTATCTCACTGAAGAAACACAGGAATTTAAATACAGTGTATGGGGGGAGGGGGGGGGGGGCAAGTGAATTATTGCTTATACAATCTAGAGATGTTCCGATACCGATACCAGTGTCTGAAAAGCCTCCGATACGCCTAAAATGCTTATCGGTATCTGAAAGTACTGGAGTTTATGCACCGATCCAATACCACCTAATTCAGCCCTGAAGAAAATCAACTTTAAAATAGTTTATTTATGTTCTTTTTCCGTTATGACTGACTGTCAAACTGGATAATAAAATAAAGTTCTTTAGCGTTCACGGTTTGTGTTTTTTTCATGTTTCACAAAAGGTTTAACCTGAGCAACAACAAAGATAGCAATTATATCACATCCATTCAGGGATAGTAGTATACACCAGTAAAACATAAATATATATATATGACACACTGGTATCATCTCAGTACTCGGTATCGGCCGATACGCAAGTTCAGGTATCGGAATCAGTATCAGGAAGCAAAAAACTGGTATCAGAGCATCTCTAATACAATCAGAAGTTCCTCATATCTCTCAGTTCTCCCTAACAAAGTCACGTTAATTAATTGGCCTGTTTGAGATATTATGAATCCATTCTTGGACCCGGGCCACCAATATTTCGGGTATTCCAGTGTAGCCAACAGATATCTGGGCCAAGTCTCTCACGCTTGGGTGCGGCGTTGATTGTTTACAGTTTGGGATAATCTCTATAGACAGATCTGCAAATGAATGCCGATAAATGAATTTAAAAATAAAAAAGCTCTCCACGTGGACTGTTTACCTGCACGCAACCAAAGTTTTCACACACTTACATAACTGCAAGATGGAGTTTTCAGGTATTACAGTTGACTCAGTGTTAGTATGTGCATATATTATTTTAATCAAATCATAATTTCTATTTTGTTCAAATTATTTGAGCTACTTTCCACGTACCCCCTGGCGACTGCAGAAGGTACCCTCTGGGGTACAAGTACCCCTGGTTGGGAATCATGTTTTAGATGAGTCATGTTTTTAAAAAGAAACATGTCAACTTTGTTTGAGTCATGTCCAGATATATCTGAATCAGGGGGAACAGTATGAGTTGCTCATAGTCTTTTGTATTTACTCTGTCAAAAAAAAAAAAATATTCTGGCATCTGAGCTGAAATCTCAAGCAACCAGCACGCCCATAGAGTTGACTTTGGAAGGCACGAAGCATTCCTGCTCGACACCATATTAGCCCCTACTTCCCCCCCCTCCCACCTCGGGGTGCTGGGCAGCCTGCCAGGTAGAGGTTGCCATGACTCCTAACACCACCCTTCACCCCACCCACACCCACCCGAGCCAGGAGGTGCCAGATTTTATGGAGAGGGGGCAGGCCGGGCTAACGTTTTGATTTAGACAAAAGATGTCTTCACAATGTCAGCAGAATACTTACTGGGAATGCTGTGGCTTTCTGGTAGGAAATCATGTGATCTTTCCAGCCAAGGTTTTGTAATGGTGCCTGGCGAGAGCGAGAGAGAGAGTGAGAGAGACACACAGAGGGAGAAAAGGGGGAAACTGTGAATAATGATACCAGCAAATCGTTTTTATCCAGTTTTTTCTTCTCTTGTTCTTGTTTGTTTCGGAGAAAATGGCGGACAGCGTATCGCTGGACTGAACCCGTATTCTCAGCGAGCTTAGTTTAGAAGTGCCCCTCGGTCTTTTCGTCAGTCCTCTCATTACCAAACAACTAAACGCTTGTAACACTTGCTGCTCATTGCTCACACGCAGGTAGAAAGTGTGGATAAAGAAAAATAGAGATGAGAAATCAGACAGGCTAGTAGAAATCTGGGTAAGTGGCATTTTGACTCTCTTCCCACTTCAGTCTTTGCTTTGTCGCACTGCGGCCGTAGGAATATTCCGTTGTTTGTGGCTCTCTGGCACTGGCACAGTTAATGGTAGCTGACCGTGGCATGCTTGATTACACTGGCATCCCTCTCAGGCTCTGCTATCTGCTATCTGCGGTCTTGGCTAAGTTGAGCTAAGCTCTCATCACAGCCACATTGCTGCTGGCCAGGAAGAGGACTGCTGTGCTATGGCAATTCTGCGGGCTAGTTTGGGATAGCAGCCCACAACAGAATTATGGCTGTTAATATTATGAACTTAATCTCATATCTGGGAATGGCTGAGGCACGTGCCGATCCCAAACCGATGCACAGCAACTTAAGAATGTACAGTAATTTGTGTTTAAATGTCCCCCCCCCCCCATGTGGATCGGGTGTCCTCTGAACAGTTACTGGCATGTTTTGTAACATAATACTCCTCTTTTTCCTTCTCGCCATCACACTACTCATTGGTTTCTCTCGCACTCTACTGATAGTTGCTAGTATTTCATAAAGCACTGTAGCTGTTCATCCATCCGTTACATACCATTGTGCGGGATTTCAAAACAACTTTCTTTTTCCTGTTTTCAGGGAGGCGAACTCAAAATTGACCATGGCCAGCAAGACACTTCCATGAAGGGTAAGTTATGCCAATGCTTTCACCATCTGTTTAGTGAACTTTCTGTTTTTTGGGGGGGTGAATCTCAACAAAGGCTCCTGCTGCAGTTAAAACGCCAGCTCAACTGAACTCAAAACCCTTTTAACCCTTCCAGACTTTCGACTCTCTGGCCCTGTTCAGACCTGGTATTGACATGAGTCTTGGGTGAGCCGATCACTAGTGGACAGCTCTTAGTACAGGTGTGAATGCACCCAAGATGCATTTAGGACACATTGAGATCCAATCGCTCAGACCACATTCTGAAGGCCACATTCTTTTAGCAGTGTGTACGTGTTGTTAATCTGTTACATTCCATTCTGTGAAAACTCTGAACAAAGCCTCTCTCATCTGTTTTAATTGGTATCATAAATTGTTAGACTGTTTTCCTTCCTGAAGATTTATCTGCGTGAACCTACCTACTGGTGCCTCTTTCTTATCTATCTACTCTCACGTCATCGAAGTGAATGGAGCGATTGTTAGAAAATGTATGTATCCTTGTGTGTCTCATTAAACCTTTAGAACATTGTGAACTGAACCCTGCTTCGTGTCACTCTGTTCTCAGAGATCTCGTAACTGCATCCAGAATCAACTCACAGAGGTCAAGGCGGTAGATGATACGATACGAACCACGAAACAATCGTGATTGGATTTGTTTAGTATAAGTTAGTACGCAAATGTGTCCTGGGCCACATTGAAGGACAGCCTTCTTAACGTATGTCTTCTGCGTAAGCGGGTTTATGTACTCATTCGCTGGCTTTGTCCACAATGTCTGAACATTTCCAAAAGCCCATAGAGATATAGTACGACATCTTGGGCAATTAGGTTTGCCTGGAACACGCCAAGGCATACACCCAGTCTGTATGATTTTGATTTCTTCTTCTTCTTTTAAAGGTGCTGTAGGATTGTGAAGATCCAGGACTTAGCCCAAAAATTTGAACATCAACAACTTCTCAGTCCCTCCCCCCCTTTCTGCTAAAGCCCAAAACGGTCTCCTAAGGTCCTCCCCCCACAAGGGAGAATGAATGCATGTGCATGAGCAGTGATTGACACGCAGTTAGAAACCCCCCTTGGCCCTGATTGGTGCATCTGAACAGTTAGACACCCCCCCTGGCCCTGATTGGTGCATCTGAACAGGGAGCTGTGGATTTTTGCAAATCTCACTACAGGCTGTAGGTGGAGCCAGAGGAGCTGGATTTATTATAAATGACCTGCTTCCTGTAGTTCTACTGGAACATAGGGTCAGTTTCAACGCATTTGGTCTTTGCAAACGGAAATGATGTACGTGTTTATTTGCATATAGAGCAGGGTAGTGAGACACGTGGAGACGCATTCTACTGCCTATTCTACTGAACAGACGTACTTAGTAGGGGTGTAACGATACATCAATCTGGATCGATATATCGATTCAATCTTCAACGATCCAATATTATCGATACAAAGTGAATATATCGATAAATATCGTCCTCTTTAAGATGTACCTTTATTTTGAAATTCCCACTTTGTATTTATTCTTTTTATTAAAAATGAGTTTGTTTTTAATTTAAATATCTGGAAGAGCTTAATAATGAAAGTGTCAAATCATTGCTTTTTGTAAATACATATAAATATAACTGATTGTGTTAAATAGGCTTATGTATCATCTCATGTCGGTCGAAGGCCCTGAATTGAATCGAATCGAAATCGTATCGTGGCAGACTTTGCGATGTCAGTAAATATCGTATCATTCTCCAAAGAATCAATATAATACTGTATCGTGATAAAACGTGTGATTTACACCCCTTTGTACTTGCTGTCCTCCTGTGATCGGATCACCCAAGACGCATGTTAATGCCAGGTGTGAACAGGGCCACTGTCACTGTCGAGTACACAAGACAAGAAGTTTTTTTTTGTCGTTTGATTGGCATCTCTTTCTAAATGACATCATCTGAGACAAGTCACACACATTCACTTTCAAAGTTCTTTGTCACATTCTCAGAGACTGCAGTGCTCAGCCTTAGGCTACATTTTTAGTCCGTTATTCAATTATTTTGATACTTTGGCCATAACCATTTGGCATAAACCCGTAGATCCGATCTTGTGGCAAATCTGACAGCACAAGCTCGCCTCTGTGGGTCTTTGTCATCGTGGTGAGAACGTCGTCTTTTAACCTTTTTTTTCTTCTTTTTGCTTTAATAACATTGATCGCATACAGTAGGTGATATGATTAGGTGTGATATATGTATACATAATTTAATCCCATGGCAGTACACAAACAAAAATGATGCTCTGACATTCGAGCAATGCACAGCATCTCTGTCAGTTGCAAAACCTTACATTTACTCAAACCTGTTATATGACGGTGCTGATGATGCTTTCTGATAGATGGCTCAATAATGATATTCTTTGTTTAATAAATAGAGAAGAGGAACCCTAGTTGAAAATGTGTGCATCCGGGTTGAGGTAGTAGGTTGTATGGTTTAGAATTACACCCTGGGAGTTAACTGTACAACCTTCTAGCTTTCCTTGGAGTACACGTATGACATCATTCCGTACAGAAAAAATAGTTTGGCTTACGATGCAGTATGGACTCTGTCAATAGCGTTGCATTTTATAATGCCTCTATGCTATGCAGCGTTAATGGTCTTTGTACTGTATTAATGTAATCTTTGCCCACCTGAGGATCTCATTTCATAGCTGACCTTTAGTCATGGTCAGCCTGCCTGCTGCGTATGGTGTATTTTTAGACATAATGCATTGTGGTTAGTCACAGTAACCGCACTGCATCGATCGCATTATGGTGTCCCTTTAACTGCAAAACACACAAAACACATGAGCCGTCTACTGTTTTCCTCTGTCCATCTTTAAGTTATATATATATATATATATATATATATACTGTATATATAATATTACGTCCTGTTAATCAATCAAAATGTATTTATATATAGAGTTTGGATTTAAAAAGAGCTACGTCTGTAATAGCACCAATGACAGGGGGTAACCTGTTCTGATGTCTCGGGGCAGCAACTGTGAAATGACTTTGAGTTTAGGAATAAGTGCCCTCGTATGCAAGTAAAAAGGCCCAATGACATGTTAGACTGTTGAACCAACACTGACACTACAAAGACGTTCTCTTGCTGCGGCTGTAACTACTACTGTGAAGATCAGTATGTAAAATAAGAGCGTGTTCAAAGGTTCTGACTCTGATTTATTGATTGTCTCATTTGGAAAAGTTCCATTTTTCTCACTGAGGTGTCATTGTGTGGTGGAACCTATTTCACACAATGGTGGCGTCGCTTTTCAAACTGTTGCTCAATGTTTGCGCCCTGGTAATACACCTCAGACTGTTAGTCAGCGTGTGGCGTCTTCCAAATCAATCCCGCGTGAGCTGTCTGCCAAACCTTATGATGCACAGATGGTTCAATACAACACACAAAGTATGAAATATAATAATCATAATAAATCTGACTTGTTCTGTTTAACAGATTCTTCCCGGTGACTGCCATGCCCCTGTGCTTTTACAGCGTTGCCATTTTCACATCACATTTGAATATTACTCAGCAGTTGACTCAGGTTAGATACATTTCTCAGGGATTTAGAGCTTTAATTATATTAAAAGCTTTTTTGCCCCAAGCTGCCTTAGCAGACCTCAGTAATATCCCAGGTTTCCCAGTGTGGGAAAAGCGGAGTGTTTATGCGTTGTCTCTGGGCCTTGTGATATATTGTAGGCAGTTCCATACAATGAGCATCTGTGACATGAGGTCTGGTTTCAGGTTGAAGCTTGCCTCGGCGACACTGAAGTCTCTGTTTACTGTAGACTTGTCCACACGGCGCCACTCCAAAGCGCCGCACAAGAGAAAAATGGCCCAGCAGATCAGCTCAACACTTACCACAGTTTGCAACTCTTCGGGGCGGCTTGATTTGGAATGCAGCGTGAGTAGGTCGCCTTGTTGTAATTTCTGCTATACAGTGGTGTGAAAAAGTGTTTGCCCCCTTCCTCATTTCCTGTTCCTTTGCATGTTTGTCACACTTAAGTGTTTGAACATCAAACCAATTTAAACAATAGTCAAGGACAACACAAGTAAACACAAAATGCAATTTGTAAATGAAGGTGTTAATTATTAAAGGTGAAAAAAAAATCCAAACCATCATGGCCCTGTGTGAAAAAAGTGATTGCCCCCCTAAACCTAATAACTGGTTGGGCCACCCTTAGCAGCAACAACTGCAACCAAGCGTTTGCGATAACGTGCAATGAGGCTTTTACAGCGTCCTGGAGGAATTTTGGCCCACTCATCTTTGCAGAATTGTCCTAATTCAGTTACATTAGAGGGTTTTTCGAGCATGAGCGGCCTTTTTAAGGTCATACCACAACATCTCAATAGGATTCAGGTCAGGACTTTGGCTAGGCCACTCCAAAGTCTTCATTTAGTTTTTCTTCAGCCATTCGGTGGTGGACTTGCTGGTGTGTTTAGGATCATTGTCCTGCTGCAGAACCCAAGTTCGTTTCAGCTTGAGTACACGAACAGATGGTCGGACATTCTCCTTCAGGATCTCTTGGTAGACAGCAGAATTCATAGTTCCTTTTATCACGGCAAGTCTTCCAGGTCCTGAAGCAGCAAAACAGCCCCAGACCATCACACTACCACCACCATATTTTACAGTTGGTATAATGTTCTTTTTATGAAATGCAGTGTTCCTTCTCGCCAGATATACTTGGACACACACCTTCCAAAGAGTTCCACTTTTGTCTCATCGGTCCACAGAATGTTGTCCCAAAGTCTTGGGGATCATCAAGATGTGTTCTGGAGAAATTGAGACAAGCTTTGATGTTCTTTTTGCTCAGCAGTGGTTTTCTCCTTGGAACTCTGCCATGCAGGCCATTTTTGCCCAGTCTTTTCCTGATGGTGGAGGCATGAGCGCTGACCTTAACTGAGGCAAGTGAGGCCTGCAGTTCTTTGGACGTTGTTGTGGGGTCTTTTGTGACCTCTTGGATGAGTCGTCGCTGCGCTCTTGGGGGTAATTTTGGGCGGCCGGCCACTCCTGGGAAAGGTTCACCACTGTTCCATGTCTTCGCCATTTGTGGATAATGGCTCTCACTGTGGTTCGCTGGATTCCCAAAGCTTTGGAAATGGCTTTATAACCCTTTCAGACTGATAGATCTCAATTACTTTCTTTCTCAATTGTTCCTGAATTTCTTTGGGTCTCGGCATGATGTGTAGCTTTTAAGGATCTTCTGGTGGACCTTACTGTGTCAAGCAGCTCCTATTTAAGTGATGCCTTGATTGTGAACAGGTGTGGCAATAATCAGGCCTGGGTGTGGCTAGAGAAATTGAACTCAGGTGTGGACAACCACAGTTATAGTATGTTTTAACAAGGGGGGCAATCACTTTTTCACACAGGGCCATGATGGTTTGGATTTTTTTTCTCCTTTAATAATAAACACCTTCATTTACAAATTGCATTTTGTGTTTACTTGTGTTGTCCTTGACTTTTGTTTAAATTGGTTTGATGTTCCGAAACACTTAAGTGTGACAAACATGCAAAGGAACAGGAAATGAGGAAGGGGGCAAACACTTTTTCACACCACTGTAGTTCTTTATCATTGTGACAGGGTTTTTTCAGTTTGATGGATGACACCGTTTTTGCTGTGTTTAGGGCCAGGGCTGAGTGGACAGCCTTTTTGCAACCTTTGTCATTTATCCAATTAGCTCTTTGGTTTCAAGTGGTTGAGATTGCATTGACTTTTTTTTTTTCCACTGTTTGATGCTCAAAGTTTCCACTTAACTGGCCTCGTACAAAGCCAGATGTGTTGTTGTACTTTCAAACTTTAAATTGAACATGTAATCGTTTAAAACTATAAAGGCACTCGGAGAGCGCAGACCTCCGCCAAGGCCACACCTTATCTCGCAATGTTAAATTAAGGGAAATATAATTGGTGTATCCGCCCTGTGATTCAGATCGGCTCCAAGATTTATTGGGTTCTTCCTTGGCCTATGCTAAACCCTTCCACCAAGTTCCATGAATATCAGGCCAGTAGTTTTTCCATAATCCTGCTGACAGACAAGCAAACCAACCAACAAACCTTGTTTGTGGAGGTAATAATCTCTAAAGGCTATATTTGTTCTTTCTTTTGGCTAAAGGACTTAGATTTTTAAAAAATAACCAAGTGAAGCAATTAATTTCACAGTAATAGCGAGAAATGTCAGCCACACTCCCAAAGCTGTGTACAGTTTTTTACTTTAAATTTACAATGGTTACATTTCTGAAATCATCTCGGACATGTAGCCCACCCTGAAAAACCCGTTATTTGTTTTCTACGAGTGCAGATATTGAATGGGATTAAATGGAAACAGCTATTTTTAGTTCATCAGGAGTAAATCTTGAGTGATACTAACACCTCCATTGAAGCTCGGTGACTCTGCTCAGCCTCGCATCGCCAGCAGAGTCATTGTCATCAAACAAGTTTCTGCGAGGGAATATGATCCTGGTAAATCCCTGGAAACCCAAGAACTGCTTTCATCTCCTATTTTGCAACCACAATATCCGGAAGCTCACGCCTCCTCATTCAACCCAACATCACCAAAATGCACTGCTGCTCTGACCCACTCACATGGAAAAAAATCTGTCACAATAAGTCTGAATAACTGGTGGAAAGTGGAAAGTGTGCAGAGCGACACAGAGGGAATATCATGCTAGTCAGCTTCAAATGAAAAGTTAGGCATGAACAAATGCTTTATTTAATCAGAAATAGATCATTTATTTTACAGTTTTGCTAAAACAAAGAGTCTCCCCCTCTTCCTTAGCTCTCACAAATTTAACCGAGCGTGGAGTGTCAAGATGTGCCTTGCTAGAGTTTATTTTAAGAACGGGGATTTTCTCATCTTTCCTCACCTCTGAACCCCAATCGTTCCTCCAGATGTGTAGAGGATAGCGTTGCTGCTGAGACTCCTGCTGCCTCAGCACTCCCCTGTCCAGCTGCCCCAGCAGCACAGCTAAAAGTCATTGGTTCCAGCTGGGCCTTCATTTATGGGATGGTTGAACAAATAAATTATGGGATTAGAAAGGGGGTGGTTCAAATTCGGTCTCGGCTGCTACAACAGCCCCTTTGAGAAGTCAGTCAGCCATGCGTCTCAAGGTTCTTCAGCTGACTTTAGGAATTAATAAAATAAAGATTCTCTTTATTGAATTTGGTATGCTGGGGTCCAAATTATGTGTAGCAGAAAGTGCTAGCAATGTCATGAAGCTCGACAACGACTCAGTGTCACCTTTACACCAGATTTTATCAAGGAGAATCAACAAAAGCATGTCAATCACATGCCTGCACTGTGCGTAATTGGGACAAGCAATAATGATAGTATCTGTTGCACAAATATCACATCTGCCTCATTTCATTACTCTCTTGTTTTAAAACTACTCCTAAAAATACAAAGCTATTAATTGTTTTAAATAACTTTTATTCATCCTTGGCCAGTTCAATATGCATTAGTAGTCTGCTGTCAGTCTTGCCAAAGCCCCAAAAGTCTCCTATTGTGTGTACAGAAAGA